>NC_072732.1:118097510-118175476 GCF_026930045.1 Uloborus diversus | reverse complement strand
CATTAGATTTGTATATGCTCCCTTACAAATCAGTGGAAAAAGTACAAGTAGTAGGAACTAACATTTCTCGTCTCCAACCGTGTTAGTTAAGAAATATGTTTTATTTCAGTTGTAAAATCTGTAGTGGCAACACTTGGTTTGTCAGCAATGGTTTTGCTGCTGAATTTTTTAGTTCCTTCTATTCCATAAAAGATTACCGACGTAAGTTTAATTATTGACAAGGACTCTAAAGGATGAATAAAATGGAGCACTTAAAATGAGTTTTTGTTTTCAAGTTTTAATTAATAAAGTAAGTTTACTAAATTACTTCTCATTTGTTTATGGTTAAATAACGTGGGCTTTATTTTCTTATTATTGAGTATTGGTGTTCCAAGGGACAGAAAATAACGTCAGCAATAACGGCACGAAATCCACAAATCTGTGTCGTTTTCATATAAAAAATAAATACTAATATGTACGAAAACCTCCTGACTTTGTGACTGAGTTATTAGTTCGAGTTAGATTACATAATTGCGTGCATCAATTCAACAAGTAAAAATATTTATTAACTTCACCCGATTGCGTAAATAGTTGATAAAATATAAAACAGTAATTTAGAATGACTATTACTAATAAAATACATCATCTAATTAATAACAACGCAATCCTTAAATTAATGCTGATGTTTTTTTTTTTTTTTTTTTTTTCATTTTTTGCTAAAGCCTGAACTAAAACTCGCTTATTGAAATAATCCTTAACAGTGATAAGATTATTAAAGCATGCATTACTTACATTTGCTTCTCAATTCACAAATACTTCTTCTAACAACGCAGATAATTTTCGCCATCTCATGAACTACATTCTTAGCAAACACATCTTTATACGCAAAAAGTTTGGAGTATAGAACCCAAGTAGTTGAACTTTCTCAAAACGTATCACAATTTTTCACAGTAAAATTGTCCAAGCAGTGCAAAAAAAGTTTCAACGTCAGGCACTTACCGATTTTTTACTAATTGTTTTCCTTCGCAGGTTTTTTATGTATCTCTCCGCGATAGCCAACATGTACGATGGAAAACTATTCTTGGCGCAATTTAACACTTTTAGTCACATCAAATCCTACACAGAAAATGCTATAAGAAGTTGCTATCCTATTTCTGGAGCAGTCAGTTTCCATTCTTTACACTCTTGTACAGAAAACAGCCTAGCATGCCAATTAATTTCGCCAATTACAGGCTTTACTTTTCTATTCTATTCAAGAGTCACAACTGACTGCAACTGTATTTATGTCGAGGACTGCATACTAAGTGCCTTGCCTCCATTATTTTATATACCGATAGATGGCAGCACCATCACCGGATCGAACAGTTAATGAGAATTTAGAACTAGTCCAAGAGCTAATAGCTACCTGGTACTAGCACCCCCAGAGGTATCGTTTCACTTGGAGGACATTGAGACCACGAGCATATTTAACGTCGCCCAGTCCCCTTTAATGACGACGGTGGGTCTTCGACCAGCGGGGATCGAACCCGAGCCCCTCCGGCCCCGAGTCCAATGCCCTACCGATCAGGCTACCACGGCCCTGGCTTTACTTTTACTGAACAGTTATAAACATTTTACAATAGGAAAAATTTAATCCTTTGGTGGAGGAAATCCCAACGTTATCTTTTGACTCTGTAATGTCAATGCTAATCAACCATTTGTGTTCTTCAGACCCTTTTAATTAACCAGTCTCTTTCGCTTGCGCGGACAGACAAATACCTTTTGCAGGGGAAGGGGGGGGGGAGTCATAACAGTCTATACAAGGTTATAAAATACCATTTAGGATTTGCAATATGTGTTATAATCAAGGGTCCTGGGACGATTTTGACATCGAAATCCCCCTTCACTGCGTCCTTGATCTTTCTAGAATGTATCCAAATTTTATCCGGTTTTAAGAATTAGCATAACATAAATTAATATTATTTGCTATCAGCTTATCCTGATATCAAATACTATGAGTGTGGAACTTCTACTTTTAAAAGGGGTCATTTAAATATGTACACCCAATTCGGAAGGGATGGAAGTCACAAGTGAGGAATATCTGGGGACATATAAGGAATCTGGGACTCTCATCCAGTCATTTCTTGTAATCGAAGTTCTCAAAACGCAGACTAACTTTGGTCATGTTGAAAGGCGTTGCGACCTCCGTGACTCACGCTCTGAATCCACGCTTGACATTTTATTATTCTCTTTCTCCATATAACCTATAGAACTTTTGCTTTCGCGGTTTTTTTTTTTTTTTCATTTAACGGTACGTCATTAGGCATTGGTTTCCTAGGAGGGAATCGCCGACCTTCGGCGTCGCTTCTCGCCAAGAGGAAAATTTGATTCTTCTGCGCACGCGCGCCCGAGCAAAATCGACGTTGTGAGTGGCACGCCGGAATCACTTGACTTTGATTTCAGCGTCACGCCAAGGAGCGACGTCAAAGCTCGGTGGTTTTGCTTCTAGGAAACCAGGGCTTTAGCGTAGTTTTTATTTCTTTGATGATTTTAATTTATTTATCACTATTGCAAACGAAAACTTTCGTATTTGACAACGTTCAACAACTTCATCTTCTAAATTCTAGGGTTGCTATATAGTACTTGTACTGTCCGTTCTCAAAAGCAAAGACTAGCACTCGGGATACATTCCATTTCAAAAAGGACCTTATTTTCACCTCTATTTTTTATAAAATCAGAGTAGACCTGACGCATGCGCGAATGCGACGAAAGTTTCGGCCAAGGAAAACAGACACTAAATATCAACAATCGCTTACGATTTTTTCCTGCTGTCGCCATGATAAACAGAAAACAATCGCCGAACCAAGTGGCGTACTTTGTGCAGAAAAGTACTGATTTCACTTTTTTCCCCCTCATTCATAGATTACGTATTCTATTCATATTGCCCTTTGAGTTTTCTATGCCCCTTTGAATCATCCATAGCTTACCCCCTCCCTTTTCCCTATCTCCCCCTTTGGTAAAAATCAAGATAGGAAAATTTTCTGCTCGCAACTGGCGAGTAGAAACAAACTTATTAGTTGCCACTTTTTTTCTAGTCGCCACATTCTTTGTGAACGAAAAAAAGTGATAAAATAACAAATTCGCTTTCTAAGGCTACTAAAACAAAGTAATAAGATTTAATGAAATGTTAGTTTTATTAATTAGCGGCATAAACTTTAATTGAATAATTAAGCGTTGTTTATGCGAGCAAGAAGTAATTTCCTTTTTTCATTCAATAATTCATTCATTATTTCATTCAAAAAGAATGTTTTCTGACAGCTTAAAATGGGATCATTTCCGAAATTTCAAAAGCATTTTTTTCTGAAAAAGCATGCTTAAAAAGGTGGGATCTGACTATTTTTTAAATAATTTGACTAAGTTTAATATATTGAAAAAATTATTTTAATTGGTGCGCTTTCATTGTTTACGCTTCTGTGGTGTGACATCACAAATGATGAAATTCCATTCACTGATACCATTCACAGAGCACACAATATTTAATTCGCATATTTACCCACGTGTATTGACAACGATATGGTTGATAGCAAGCGTAGAGGGAAATATTTAATTCGCTTCTTGATTATCATAACGTGGAAACGCGGTAGACGGATGCGCCAAATTTCATCATTTGTGACGTCATAAAGACCACGCCATATTTTCAAAATCGGACATTTTAAAAAATCAATTAAAAATTAAGCGCTGGGAAAATGCAAGTTTTTTTCATGAATTTCATTGACGAAAACTTTACTTTTGACTGAAGAAAACAACCCCATTGCTGATAGCACACGTTGGTATCGTAAGAATGACGACCGGTTGGCGATTGAGTAGTATTTTTAATCGGCAATTTTTTTTTTTTTTTTTTTTCAATTCGGTCACCACGTGGCTAGTGGCAATCGCTAGCCACGTGGTGACCGAATTAAACCGTGGTGATCGCTTTTCCCCATTCGAAATAACCCTTTTAGCTTTATACCACTCTCAGATTTCTTGCATTTTACCTTTTTACAACAACGTGATTTAGCAAAAAGAAGAAAAAAAAGCAAGAATCAATTAATGTTTTGTTTCATCCAAGAACGTTCAAGAAAAAAAAATGTTTTATTTGTGATATGAATCATGTCTCTAACCGATTCTTCTTGGTGTTGATGACCTCTTAAGTACGAGCAGTCAGCATTTGTTTTTACTGCTCTGAGGCGTGAGAAAAAGCATCTGCTTTGAAGAGAACAACACGGAAAAAAATAAGAAGAAAAAAAACGCTATTCCGAATTCGCTTTGAGTTATTTTGTACTTTATAAACCTTCTAAAATCATTCTTATTCAACAAATAACACTCTTGAAAAGCAGGAAGCTTATGATTTCTTTTTTCTTTAAAAGCGTGGTAGCTCCTAATTGTAAATAATTAGGTACCAATCTGAGAAGATATCTCACGTTTTTTCTAGACCAACCAGCAATTAGGGTAGAAAATTGCGTGTTTTCAAACTTCTTGTAGATATGACTCTTTGTGGAATAACCCCCTTTTTTCTGCATGGTACCGGCAAACTTAAATGTTAGCATAAAAAAGATATTAGTCACATATTAAGCTAATTTCAAGGGTGAAATGTTTTTTTAAAATAACGCAACGAAAGTGGTTCATTTTTTATTCATAAGAAACAACTTGTTGTGGAAATATTTACTTGTCAATCTGTTTAGAACACTTTACGCATGAAGTTCAAAAAAGAAATACTTAAATACACTTAATTGCGGAAATAATTGTTTACCAGTTCAGCAAACTATATTTGAAGCAAAGGAAAGAAGTACATTTATGTTTCAAAATATGATCTTGTTTATATTTTTGAATTGTGAGCCCTACAGTAGTATTGAGCATTTAATTCAAACGCACTTTTTACCAAACTTGAGGAATCCACTTTAGTTCGCCGCTTAATAAACTGTTTGTTGCTCTCAGTAACCAAATATTTGCTTTCTACCAATAATAAAGGGTAGAAAGGAAGAAAACACACAATTCTGCGCGAAAAAGAATTCATCCATTTTCAGCAAAAGGTATGAATTTCAAACGCATAATTTGCCCAGCACTTTTGTGGAACATAGAAAAGTTAAATAAATTAACGCTACACCCCACACACTTACTTCGTAAATCTACTTTATTTATTCATTTATTTATGTATTTCAATATTTAGTGGATTTATTTCCTTATTTCGGCTTTTTATTCAGTGAACCTGCTTATTTGCTTTGACTTTTATAGGTTCAACGATAATTTTACAAAACCATTTCAAATGCCTTTCTGTAATGGTTCTTTTTTCCTTTCTGTTTTTCCCTTCTTTTTCATCCTCTATGGAGTAGTTGGCTTAAAAGTGGAGATCACGATTTCCAATAAGCATTTCATTTTGATGAAAACAAAATACAAAATATCTAACAGTAATAAGAAGGAATTAAGATAAACAGCGAATTTCCCAAACATTTGAAAGTCTATTGACCTGATCATGGCTCCCACATGAGGGTACCACAGGCTAGGGGTACCACAGCAATGAGTCCGGGCGGAGAAGGGGTTCAGAGAAAGAATAAAACTTCATACAAATTGATAAAATATCAAAATAATAGACCATAATATTCTATTGTGTTAAATTTCTTAATAATATATAGATTTGAAGAACGGAACGAACACAGATAAAATATAAACAATATTCATTTATTTATTTATTGCACCAACCAAAAACAATATTTTGAACGGAGTCGTTTTTTAGTGTCCTTCCTCTCATATGCATTTTCTCCGCCGGATTGGATAGTTTTTGATGTCGTTTTGATAGAAAGAGAGACGTGTGCGGAGCCAGTTGCGCACTCCAAACAAATTGTAGTCGCAGAGTGACAAATCTGGACTGTACTGAGGGGGTTCTAATGGTGTACAATGGAATTTCCTCTAGGTTTTTTCTCTGTAAAAGAGGCACTATGCAGCCTTGCATATGCATTTCCATGGAGAAAAATGGCGCAACGTATCAATTTGCCTGCGTCGCGTCGTTTGTTCCGATTCTCAGTCCTTGCTGCATTCAAATAACCACAGCAGTCGCCTGCACTAATAGTCTTTCTTCAAATAAAGTGTGTATTTTTAGAGGTAGAGAACTTTAGGTTCAAATAAAACACAGTTAAATGTTGTTAATAGCCATGAATGTTGCTTTATTTGAAAGATGATTCTTTGCTATTTTTATTTAAATATGATTTCTGGCATATGGCCACCTCGGCTGGCTCGGAGAAAGTCCAATTGGAAAAGTCCAATTTTCTCACTTTTTGCAGCAATAGAGGCCGTATGTCAGTAATAGGTGGAGAATGTTCTCTTCCAAGGCGTCAATCGTCTGTGGCTTATCGGTACAGACCAGAGACCCCATATAGCCTCACAAAAAGTAGTCCAGCGGTGTTCAGAGGTGTTAAATCGCATGATCTTGCAGGCCGATTCACGGGTCCATTACGTGAAATTATTCGTTCACTAAACGTTTCTTTCAATAAATTCAATTGTGACACGCGCTGTGTGGCATGTTGCACCCAGTGGCGTACTGGGCCGCCGGGATACCGGGAAAATTCCCGGTGCGCCGGTGCCTTACTGCGCCGGCGCCTGCTTTTTTTTTTTTTTTTTTTTTTATGAATTTTGTATCGGATATTGCGGCGCCTGGTACCATAAGATTAATCATATGAGATGAACAAATAAGACGACTTAACATCATAAAACTACGTATACCATCCTTTTTTAAAATCAACACATAGCTTCATAAAATCACATAGCTTCTTTCCTAGATTCATCACTGATATAACTGATCATAATTAACACACAAAAATGAATAAAACTGGTATGCCTTCATTGCATAGCCCTTCTTTTTTATTCATGATTCAGAAGCGCTGCGAAATTTTTCAACAGTTCATAATTCTCTAATAGTGAAGAAAATGAAAATTTCGTGGCGCCGGCGCCCCCATGAAGACTTTACGGCACTCTAATTTACCCCCCCCCCCCCCCCAGCAGACTGGAAAACAAAATTAGAGGTAGGAGCCATTAATTTCAAATAAGAGATTTTTTTTCGTTAAAAATATTTTCTTTTAAATAATTATTAAATGTAGCGCATGCTTACACAAAATTGTTGTACGCGCGTATTATACTTCTCATTTTCAACTTATCACACTTAATAGCGTTAAATTTGGGTTTTTCATAGGATCAGATTATCCTTTTAATCATTTCATTTGACACTTTTCACACTTCCACATACCTTTTCCCTTTCAGGTGCTGTCTACTTTTTTTTAAAGGCGGCAAATGTCACTACTACTCAGTAAATTTTATTTTAAATTCAAAAACGTGATCAGGAGCGTGACTAGGAGGAGCAGGGGGACACCAACCCCCTCCCTACGGGCGCGAAATTGAAGATATGATTAAAAATATTTCTCCCAACTTTAAATGAAAAAGAAAAAAATCAATCAAAAATCAATTTTATCGACTAAAATCAGCGGCAACCACCGTTGGGATACGAGAAACATAACTCGCCGCCTTACCCCAGCATTATTAAAGATCGCCAAAATTTCCATTTAAAGTACTTCAATTTTGAAAATGTTCAGGAGATAACACCTAGATGAACCACATCATAAAAGATCGTTTAAAATTTAGCATATTGGATTTCAATTTCAGAAACTTACTAGAGGAGCCACCCTAACTTCAGCGAAATTATAATTCCCGAAATTGTAATAAATTGTCTACAATTTCGTTTTAGCTCTTCAATTTCGAAAACTTTCCAGAAGAGAGTCCCCGATCATCATCCCGTCCTCTAAAGTTATCAAAGACAGCATACAGTTATGCCATTTAAGACTTCAAATGCGAAAAATTTCCACAGAAAAGTTTTGAAACGCATGCCTTTCTCCAGAGTCAGCAAAAATGGCCTACAAATACGATGTTTGAACTTTAAATTTCGAAAGCTTTCCGGGGACGAACCACCGCATTCACTTTATTAAAGATGATCTAATAAACCTCAATTTCGAAACTTTTTCGAAGAAGCGCTCAAGGCCGTCGCCAACATCCACCAGTTTTTCAGAAATGGAGCCGCCAATTTCTGAAAATGATTAAAAACAGCAAAAGAAAAAGAAAAAAGCAGAAAACCTTCGTAATCTTTAAGAATTGAAATAGTAATAATCAATGAACTAAAGGAATAAAAGTGATAAAAAGTATTTTTTCTGCCAAATTTAAAAAGAAAATGATATCTTTGCATATTATTGAGAAACATCCAAGATCCTGTATTATAATTTACCTAACTGAAGTCCGCTGAAATGTACGTTTCAAACATTTTTGATCGGAAAAAAAAATAGCGTATCGTTACAAACCTATTACGAGATTTAGTTCAATAAAAAAATGAATAGATAAATAACATAATAGCATTATGTAGGTCGCTGTAATATGTTTTAAAAAGAAAACAAGTTAAAATAAAGTACCAAAACAAGTATAAAAAAAAGTAGTGAACGAGATTTAAATAATGTAATGAATTAATAATAAGTTCTCAGTGTTTGAATGTTTTAAAGTGAAGCTAAACCAAAACTTTATCCCGAGTTTTAGGAGGCATGATGTTTAAATTAAAATAAAGTGTGGGGGGGGGGGGGGGTGGAGACTCTAGAGTCATCACTCCAAAATGTGAAAAGTTTTCTCTTTGGAGCCGCAAGCTCTTGTATTTCAAATAAATAAAAATATCAGGCTGGAAATTTAAAATTTCATTTTCGAAAAACTAAAGCACTCAATGAGTTTAGAAAAGAAAACTGGGGGAGCGCGTTCCATTACATTTTTACCAATAATGAAAACAAATACGTAATACGTAAAAAGAGAGAAGAAAGCGGAAGAGTGGGAAGTCCTCGAACCTTATATCACTTCGTTTTTGGTCGCCAAAGGTAGCCGAGAAGAGTGTTTTTTAAATTTTGATTTTGAAAGAATTCCGAGGAAGAGTTCCCTAACCACATCGCCTACAGTCACCAAAGACGGCCTAAAAATTACTTATTTAGGTCTTCGATTCCAAAAAACTTCCAGGAGAGCGCCACACTCAAATATTCGAGAAACGCAACCACCCCATCATCCAAAGTCGTTTAAAATTTCGGTTTTAGGACTTAAATTTCTAAAAATTCTAGGAGTCCCTGAACCTCCCTCCCCCCCCCCTAATATCACCATAGATAGTCGTTTTTAGGGCTTAAATTTCAAAATATTCCAGAGGTTCCCGAACTTCCCTTCCCTTCTAATATCCTCAAAGACGGTCTAAAAATATGGTCGTTTTTAGGGCTTCAATTCTGAAAAGATTTCCGAGAGGAGCTCCCGAAAAGCCTAATACGTCGTCGAAAATAGTCTGCAATTTTTTCTCGGAACTTCAATTTTAGAAAATTTCCGAAGGAAAGCCTCCGAACCTCTCTGCCCACTAATATTACCAATGCTCGTCTAAAAACTGTGTTTTAGGAGCTGACCTTCAAACCTTTCTTGGGGGAACGATCCTATCACTCGCTCTAAAATCATTAAAGACCGTCTAAAATTTTGTTTAAGGGTTTGAATTTCGAAAGGGTTCGGGGGAGAGCTCTCGGGAACTCCTCTCCCTTACATCATTGAAAGTCAACTGAAATAAAGTTTTTAGTGCTTCAAATTCGGAAAAAATGCCCGTCCTCTTAACATTATCAAAGATGACCTACAATCGTGCTTTTAAGATTTCACCTGCGAAAAATTGCCGTTCCTTCTGACTTTACCAAAGATAGCCTACAGTCGCGTTTTTATGACGAAAAACGCGTTACGTCCGAAAAATTCCCGAGAGTGGGCCCCCGAAACTATCCTCCCCTAATATCACCGGAAATAGTCTAATTGCCTTCTTATCGCTTCAATTTCGGGGAAGAGCCAACCACCCTTTCTAAAATAATTGGATATAATCCACAATTTCGTTTTTAAATTTTCAATTTCGAAATAAGTCTGGAAGCATCATTGAACCTATTCAGCCCCTAACATTATCAAAGATAATCTAGAGATAATCTTTAGATATCGCAGTTTTAGAATAATCTTTAGAGATCGTCTAAAACTGCGTTTTAGGGGCTACAATCTCAAAAAATTTCCCGGGGAGGGCCCCGGACCCCCCCCCCCCTTTATTAAGATGGTTGTAGATAACAATTGAACTTTACCTTTTCAATCCCGAAAAATAGACGAGGGAGCGCTCTCTATCCTCTTCTCCTTCAAAAAACTCCTCTTTTTACTCGTTTCTTATTTATAAAAAAAAAAAAAAAAAAACTCGTCCAAAGTTTAATTTTTAGAAGTTCTAACTTCGAAGCCTCCCCTCCCCCTAAAACACTCCTCTTTCTAACATCACCGAAGGAAGTAAAAAACTTTCTCTCATTTCGACAAAAAGGGGGGGGGGGGGTGCAAAAGTTTAAGTTGTCTTGGGGCGTTGAAGATTATTTACTCCTCGGATAGGAAGTTCATCAAGTTTAATTTTTTAGTTGAACTTGGTGAATGGAGGGGGGGGGGGGGATGTGAAAATAGAACAAGGCGCCGGTCAATTGTTTTTCCCGGTACACATTTTTGACCCAGTACGCCACTGGTTGCACCGCCTTGTTGTCTATTCATGATGAAATGACAAACCGAACTGAACACAAAACAAGTGACAGCTATCAAAATGGCACACATATCAAACAGTGTTGCCAACTTAAAGTTCTATACCTCTAGAAAAACACCCTTTATGTCACCAATGGCAAAAACGTTGTCTGCCGTAACGCGTGTCCGCGGTCTGCTTCCTTGAGGTTCTTTTTCCACAGCTGCGTACTGAAGCAGAACATTTCTCTACTCTGCGTTCCGCAAAAAAGTTCTTCAGGCTTCGAGCATACCAACCAAGCATGCAGGATGCAGGCAAAGTCCCACCTCAGATTATTTACCAAAGCAGCACTATAGTCAAATTCTGGTTTATGTTTGATCCACCTACGTATTTCTAATCTTGACAAAACTGAAAAAGGGCCTGCGGGATGTCTTAGCAATGGGGCCTGGTGACAAATGTGGGGGATATGCCATTGACATTATTTCAGGATGACCGAGCGGTCAGAGGCGCAAGACTGACGGTGTAATCTTCCTGGTCTATTTGTGTTATTTTAATTTTAGAGATTTTGAAGGATGAGAAAAAATAAGTACAATGAATGAATTGCAACAGAATTCTCCTTAATAAATGAGGTCGTCATAAAAATGACAAACAAATATATTGCCTTATCTCCTTAAAAATTGATTTATCTCTGTTTTTCTATTTTAACTCGAAGCATTCTTATAAAAAGTAATGACGTAGATTTTATTTATATAGATTATGTAGAACATAACATAAATTGTACACATTACATATATTTAAATAATTATTTACCCGTCCACTCAAAATACAGGCTAATGCAAAATATGAGTTCTTTTTTTATGAAATTCTGTATGTACTTGTTAGCCAAATTTTTAAAAGAGCTCTCTTTTGGCAAATCATTCGTAGTTCAAATTAGGTACAGCGAAACCCAGATTTTACGTCCACGGAATCTATGTTTCCCCCCGCATTTTACGTTTTCTTTATCAGGTCCCAGATTTTCTGTATGCTAATAATGTTAATTTAACAAGGATGTAAAGTTTGTAATTTAAGGATTTCTCGCATTTTGCGTTTTCCCTGAGAATTTTAAATAAAAAAAATGTTCTAAAGTAAGCAGTATGTTTCTTTCGTGCTTCTTTAAAAACTAATCAATGCTGTTAAAATTAAATCTATGAAAACAGAAATGCTACTACTCCATCTGGTTATATTACAAACTATTACGGACTGTTGAAACATATTACGCTAACACCGACAAAAAGCAACTAAATGTGTAAAAGCGATCTAAAATGATATGTATAATAATGTTCTTTTCGTAAAATATAGATATTATATCTTTTCAAAGGTGTCATCTTTACTACCTTTTGTTTTTTCTATTTGATTTTTGCTTTCTATGTTTATTTCCCGTGCTTTACGTTAAGCACAGTCCCTTGAGAGAAACATAAAATCGGAGTTCTATTGCTTACTAAATTCCTAACTTGAACAAAACATATTGCTCGAGAAATAAAACGTATTTTTTTACTCCGATTTCTCATTTTTTTATGGATTCAACATTTGTAGTGTACGGAACTGAACTTGCAGTCAATATGTTTGGCATTTAGCGTATTAGAGATCTCAATAAATGGTAAAATAATTTATTTAAAAGGAATGCAAATTTTTTGTGAAAAACATTTGAGCAGGTTTCAGTTGAGATTGCTTTTTCCTTTCTTAAGTTTTAGGAAGAAAACTGCACTACAATTTCAAATGTGTACAATGTGAAGCAAAGACATAGAAGAACAGTGGATCTGAGATTAGTTGCAGATATTGCTGCTTTGGTCTCACATTTTTCTTACATCACATACGATTGGTCTCACATTTTTCTCCACTTGACAACTTGAACTCCAATTTATCATCACAGGTTCCATCATACCTCATTAGTTCCTACTTTTTATGAAATAAATAATAACCAAAGGTTATTGATTTTACCATGTTAGAAGTTAGAGGGTTCGAATGCTTTTTAACAGAAATTTCTAACAAATGTTATGTCCTTTCGTTCCCCCCATAAACGATTGGTCTCACATTTTTCTTCACTTGGCAACTTGAACTCCAATTATCATCACAGTTGCATCATATCACATCAGTTCCTGCTTTTTTTTGTTGACCCCGACCGGTTTACCTAAAAGATGGCAAGTTTCAACTTCTGAAATATTGTTTTAGTTGAGTGTTATTCTCTGAGAATTCTAATTTTAAATCTCCTCCATGAGGAGAAAGAGGGGTGGGGGGGGGGGGAGTCAGGACGGCTTTAGCTAGGGGAAAGAGCGCGTCAAGTAAACTAGATCGGAAGGATTTTTTTTAGCTCCTTTTTGTGGGACATCTGTGTTTATTTAGAGTCACACTGACAATACGTTTTCCTTCTGCACGTGGGGTTGCTATGCTATCGATAATTTTCGCTTCGAAAGTGAGGATGGAAATAGAAAACAAATTATGAATCAACTGAGGCACATTTACAGGGTCACTTCACTGTTATCGTAGATGCTAATATTGCATATTTGTTTAAAGTTAAGCGTAATACAGTAAATCCTCATTTATCCGGATCTTATTGAACCGGACTTCGTTCAATCCGGACAGCCATTTTGATGCATATACCGCATAAACAAAAGCGGAGTCAGCACAATAATGCATTTTTGGAATAATTTTTTGAAATTTCCTTTTTATACTGTTTTATATTTCATTATGTTGAATTCAAAATGCAATTTTTATTATGCACAGTGGTTGGTTTATGTACTTAGGCTCAATTTTAAGGTCATTTATTTAACCCGTACTTTCATTAATTTGGACGACCTGGATCCCTTATTAGTCCAGATAAAGAAGGTTCTGCTGTAATACTTACTTATAATGAGACATGACGCACTTTATACATAATTGCAATGTCTAACTTAAACAATAAAATACGGAATTGAGAGTGAAATGGAGTACCAGGTTAGTAGACTCTTCGTACGTTTAGCACAGGCAGGATCGAAACTAGTCCTCCCTCCCCCCCCTTTTTTATTTTGTGGAAAGGGATATTTACAATCCCTAAATAATAATTATTTTCCATTAAAAAGGACTGGTTTAGTGCGACAAATATTTCTCTCTCTTAAAAGAACCATGAAGAAACAAATAATCTATGAAGGATTTCTTCTAAAAATATTACGAAAAGAAAAATTTAAACGTTAAACTTGTAATATTCGTTGTGCATTATGTATAAAAACTTTTATACTTCTGAAGCATAATTTAATTATTGATAGTATTTTATGCTGTTTAAGCAATTGATTTCAGAAATTCGACTTTTACATTAAACAAGGATCTAACAGTCTGCGTGCGTATGTGGCCCTATCTAATCTGGAATGTCAATGTCAACCAGATCAGTACTGGTACCGTTGGATACAGGGCATCCAGGGAAAGCCATTCCGCCCTGTCTCACCCCTTTTAACCTTATGGGGTGGGACATCGAATCCAGAAGACTCGAAAAAATTAATTTTTAAAAGATTCTGTCTTTATATACTCACTTCGAAAAGTAAAGTACGGTTCGGTCAATAGATCCCTCACAGTCTGCCCAAAACTTAATTTCTAATGGAAAATGTACGGGAGTCCTACAGCCTATGAAAGTCATTTTAATACGCAAGTATGAATTTCGTCTAATATGGAAAAGTAACATAAAATAAAAAGATCAACTAAAATAATCAAAATGGTAGAACAAAATAAATAACGTTTTTATCAACTTTCTACTGAAAATATGCCTTTTACAACTCCTTTTTTTCAACATCTTATGGAATATTGGATTAAGATGTCTCGTTCTTATGCGTAATGAACGATGCTTGTTCCTCTATTTCAATGTAAAACATAAAAGTGACAGAAAATGGAGCTGGCCCCTTCTAGCTCTGAGGTCTTCAATTCAGCCAGATACAGAAATACATATTATATTTAATTTCGCAGCATCAGTCTCGTGAATTTAACTACTAAAATGTAATTTCCTCAGACTTCATGTTTCTTAAGGTTGGCAATATGGTTTAAGACCAAGGATCCCCCCCCCTCCACCGCACGACTAGGTTCTGTAGGAAAACAAATCGTTTTACACAGGTTTGTTCCATTGTCATTGCAAACGGCTCTGTTAGCTTGTAAACAGATCCTTATGAGTTTGGTTATTTTCCCCAGGCCCGTGTCCAGGATTTCAAAAAGGGAAGGGTTCAAATTTTTTTCCTTTATAACTTAGACTGTCAGCGGAAAACTAACTAAGCATGTTGAACAGTTCATTTTAGTTCTATAACTAGACTTTTCTTTTTTTTTTTTTTTTTTTACAGTTCAACAATTTACAAAAGTGGAAAAACTGCACACGTAGTTCTTTTATACCACCAAATGCTAGTTACTTTTTTTTTCATAAAATAATATTAAACAGGAATTTAATGAAAATATACATTTTATACTAAACAATTGCTGTTTCGTATAGAAACATTCTTCTGATATGTGAAACGACAAATTCATCCAACACCAAAGGCGTATCCAAAGGGAAGGGATTTGAGGTTGTATCATTTCCCGAAACCCATAAGCTTTCCTTTTTTGACAATTAAAAAAAACTAATAAAAACCAAAGTAACCATTTCCCCTGTCCTTTTAATTTTTTTTCTTTTGACTACACTACATCATTGTCTAATACTCTCTTTAAATAAGTTCCCTTGCATGCTCAGCATTGCCGGGCTCTTCAGCCATTCCTTCATCGCTAATTTTTACAAATATTTATCAATGATTGTGCTTGGAATCCTACAATTCAGGAAAATGTTAATTGTTAAAGATGGGGAAATATTAAAGAGGGTGAACACTGTATCAGAGTATTTACTCTAAAATTAATTAAAACTTAAAATACATTTTGAAAAATCATTTAATATTTTTTTTCAATGGGAGGGGTTTAACCCCTAAAACCCTCCCCTTGGACACGGCTCTGATTTTCCCGACCTCTGAAGAAAAACCGATATCGAAGACGGTAAAAGAAAGAACTCATAAATCTATCTGATATATAAAATAGCTATATTTATTTAGCGAAAATGTCATAGATACATTACAAAATAACATTTGACTAAAACATGGCTGCATGCATCAAAGTTCTTTTGAAGTAACGGAAGGAATTTTGATACAAGACAACAACACAATCATGAATTATGATATGTACATAATGAAAAAAATAGTCTTTTAATGTGATCAACAAAATGGCCAAGTCCATGTGAACTTATAATACAGGAACATAATCCATTCGTAATAAAATGACTTTAAGTCTAAAATACTGTGTTTTAGAAAACAGTAACAATCAAACACATAACAGTAACTACATAAATAGAGCTCTTCTAATACACAATGCTTTAGAGCATCGAAATATATACAGAAAGGTACTTCGTAGTATAAAAGTCATGGGGTACATATTTTAAAAGTTCAAACAATTGCATTTGTAAAGTTCAATTCATTTGACTTATAATCTGTAAGTAAATATTTGGATTTTTTTCCTACTTAAATTATTTTTACTGATTTGAGTCGTTGAGAGCAAAAGTGGGGTTAATTGATTAGTAATTATCTAGTTTGAATTTATACCATCAGATATTTGTTTTAATCTCATTCTACTTTATTCGAAAGTCGTCAAAGGCGCTCCTCCCAAAAATTATCTTTTTCGGAAAATTTTGAGACATAATTGCAATATTCAAATGCCTGAATGCGTCTTTCCATTAAATGTACCTGTGTGTTCAATGAACATACCCGTATTTCATCATTCGGCAAAATTTGGAGTTCCATTCGGCAAATGGAGAATTTCCGCCCACCCAAAGAATAAAGTTCGGACTCTTCCTGAAAGTGGTGTAAGTCTAGGTTCAACCATTTGAAAATAGGAAGTATAATTTTAAAATGGAACAGCAAGTGTTTTGTGCTAAAGCGGCTACTAATAAAAAAATAATAAAATATTCTAATGCTCAGAATCTTGTTTTACGGACTCCAGCTAGTTTTATTCTCAACGACTCATTTATAAACATTGATTTGAATATTATTTAAATTTTAATGTAAGCACGATAAATATTATTCAAATTAAACACTCAAAAAAAAAAAAATTTCGAATTTTGAGAATTAATTTGAATACTGAAATACTGAATTCAAATTATGTTTTTCGCAATCACAAGTTGCGACAGGTCCCTACTCATTGGTTACTACCCCACTCGCTTGTTTCTAGAAACGGTTCCAGTCCCTACTCTTGGGCGGTTGCGTGTGCATAGTTGTGTATATGTAGGTTTGTGTGTGTGCGTAGACATGTGTGCATGCACGTTGGCGTGTGTGTATGAGCGTAGATGTGTGTGGGACATGGACGCCACCGACCAGGAGCAGCGGCTACCGGGAGGAGTCACCCCTGCAGAGGGCGGTGGGGTTGAAAAAGGAAACGGACATCAAGGACGGTCAAATGAAAACAATTAGCAATCGTGATTGCTAAAAAAAAAAAAAGTAATATAAAAATTAACTCTAATTTGAATTCCGAAACTTTGAATTCAAATTATGTTTTTCGCAATCACGAGTTGCCACAAGACTGTACTGGTTAGAGTTATTGTTTCTAGAAATGGCTCCCCGCCCAAGCATGTCCCTCCTCCTGGGTGCTTACGTGTATATAGTTGTGTGCGTGTGTGTGTAGGCTTACGTGTGTGCATGTAGGCGTGTGTATGTGTGTAAAGGCGTGCGCGCGTAGGTGACTGTGTATGAGCATGCGTGTGTAGGACATGGACGCCACCGCCCAGCAAAAGTGGATTCCGGGGGACAGTGCTCAGGACCAGCTGCGCCGCCGTCGGTGGACGGTGGTGCTGCAGGCCTGGTCCAAGCTGAAAAAGGAACCGGAACATCAAGGACTGTCAAGTGAGAACAATAAGCAATCGTGATTGCTCAAAAAAAAGAAAAGAAAAGAAAGAAGATGAAGAAGAAAGAAACCAATTTAGAGAAAAAAAAATATATATATATATATCAGTACAAAGATCATGACGTTATAAACAAACCAATGACTATTTATCGTTTTAGTTTCAACACAGATATTGATTTCATGATAATTATTACTTAACTTTTTAGTATCTATGTTATAACCAACCAAATAACAAATTGATACTTAATTCTTTCGACGTTTAGAAAGTTATAGTAAGGAACCAACTTTAAATCCGTCAAAAAAAAAAAAAAAAAAAAACTCATCGAATGTCATAAATTGTTCTTACTGTGCAGTTACAGAAATTTTAAGTTAGATATATGTTGTTTGATATCGTGAGAATAAGTTGAAAATGATATGAGTTAAAAGTGATATGAGTAATATGTATTTTTCATTGTCTCAAAAATATCAAACTTACGTACCTACTGAGTTAGATTGGAGCGAGTCTAAAGATCATCAATTCAAAAACGTATTATAATTAATATAACAGTTAATTTTTATAGCAGTGCAGAACGTAAGAATCAGATCTGATTTTTCCACATTTTGCTTGTGAAAAAAATTTACCAACTTATGTGTTTATAATTATTCACAAAATAAGTACATAGCACTTACGCAAAATTTAGCACAAATTAAAAAGTATTTAACAAAGATTCCTTATCAAATTATACAAAAACAACGATTTATTTTGTTCAATGATTGGTTTTATAAATCAGAGTAATCTGATGATCTCGGCAACAGCGATTCATCACATTTAATTCGCTTTCAGCACTGAAATTCATATGAAAGTTTCATAAATGCATAAAAACTACAGAATGGGTGTACAAAAGCATATATCACAGATGATTATAATTCAGAGGTGATTTTCAACTGCTCAAAAAAAAAATCCAATATCCTACCTTCTCATTTTCAGATAAAAACTTAAGTTATATGCTTAAAAAATCAAACAAAACCATGCTGTTCACTGGTTAAGAACCCTGTTTTTGCACCCAAGCAATTCAGGCTCGAATCCCGACATAATTCAATACTTCGTCCGTCCGGGCAATGTGTTGTCTCAAACTAATCCTAAAAACTTTCGTGTTAAAACGTAGGATATCGGAGGAAAATATGGAGGCTGCAAGTTCCCCCACCCCAACAATGTGAACTGCTGGCTTTGCGGCATTCGAAATAAAATAATCAGAAAAGTAATTTTAAGCAAGGAGGCGGTTAAGCCTCCTTAAGCGGTTCTTTTTTTTCATTAGCTCACCTTTAATTACACTGCTCGACATTGAAAATGCAACACCAAGAAGGAGTGCTCAGAAAGTGATGAAATTTGGAAGAAAAAGAGACAGCAAGGAATAATAAATGATCTTAATTTCAAAATGATAGGCAGAATACAGACCGAGAACGGCGTTGACTCAGTAGGATGTAGGACCACCGCGGACAGCGATACAAGAAGAAACGCGTCTAGGCACAGAGTCAATAAGGGTGCGGATGGTGTGCAGAGGAATGGCTTTCCATTCCCTTTCAACCATTTGCTTCGGTTCGTCTTCTGAACGAGGCAGGGACAGAGTCTGCAAACGGCGTCCAATCACATCCCCCACATGTTCGATTGGTGACAGGTCAGGAGAGTATGGTGGCCAG
The DNA here is from genome assembly GCF_026930045.1 of Uloborus diversus. NCBI lineage: Eukaryota > Metazoa > Arthropoda > Arachnida > Araneae > Uloboridae > Uloborus > Uloborus diversus. The sequence continues at coordinate 118,156,350 of NC_072732.1, read as the reverse complement.
GGAAGCATCTGTGTCCCTTGGAGAGCATGTTGGCAGACGCGAGCACTGTGTGGTCGGGCGTTATCCTGCTAAAAAATTGCATTAGGTAGCCCTTGAAGGTAAGGGAATGGCACCAGCCGTAGCACATTATCCAAGTATCGTTGGGCCGTCATAGTGTCTTGAATACGAACTAGAGGTGATATGGAATTGTACGCAATTGCGCCCCAAACCATTATGCCACGTTGTGGTGCGGTGGGACGTCCCACAGTTACTGCCGGATTAGATCTGTCTCCACGTCGACGCCACACACATATGCGGCAATTATCACTGGATAAACAGAAGCGGGATTCATCTGAGAACACGACATTTCGCCACTCTGCCATCCACGTCGCTCTAGTCCGGCACCATACTAAACGTTGTTGTTTATGCTGGGTCAATGGCAGACTTCTTAGCGGACGCTGTGACTGCAGACGACGTGCGACCAAACGACGGGAAATGGTTCTGGTTGACACGGGAACATTTAGGGTATCTTGCACCTGCTGCAGAATCGAGGAACAAGTGACTTGCGGGTCTGCTACAGCTTGTCGGTGGATGCGCCGATTCACGCGTTCTGACGTCACTCTGGCTGCCCCTGCACCCCTCAACCTTGCCACATTTCTTGTTCCAACCATCTTCGGCACAGCCGATGTACCGTGCTCGCATCCATGTGGGTATCAGCTGCGATTTGACGTAGGGACCAACATTCCCTTCTCAGTCCGATCACCCTACCCCTCGTAAAATCGTCTATCTGTTGGAAATGCCTTCGTTGACGGCGGCCTGGCATTCTCCCGTGTTATACACGTATCCTCCTAGAGAAAAACAAAATTTCTTCGATAATTCTCCAGTCAGAAATAACGACACGAATATTGCCCATTCTGCAAGTTTATATCTTACTTCACGTGCGTCGGAGAGCTGTGCATTTCGCATCATTTACATAACTCAGTGATGTACGTCTACTTTAAAATTGGTATAAATTTCTGATCACTCCTTATTGGTGTGTTGCATTTGCAATGTCGAGCAGTGTATTAAAAAAAAAAAAAGAAAAGAAAAAAAACCAATGAATAAATAAATACAAAAATTATCTGAAGCATTTGCAATAGTATTTAGTATTATTTACCCTAAGGTACACTTGCTTATGCATAGTAAGTTCCTTTATGCAAAAAATAAATCTTGAAATAACTTAATTTAGTACGTTTGCCTAAGAAAAGGATATCTGTTTTGGTTCGAAAATGAACCGATCGTACCCGTCCGGTAAAATAGAAACTGACCTCTTTTTTATGGGTCACGCATATAGTCTTTTTATACGAATATTGCAGCTTGAAATTTTGTTCTAAAATCTGGCAGTGCCGGATAGAGGGGGAACAAGTCGGGCCCTTGTACGGGGGAAACTTCTGAAAGCGGCAAGTTCACCCTATTTTTATTTGGTTGTGTGTGCTTAGATGAAGCTCGGTAACTTTAAAGAAAAATTTTAGGGAAATTAAGTAAGGGCGGCAGTATCAAGATTTGCTCCGGCTCGGAAAAACCGAAGATCTGGCACTAAAATCCGGCATTTTTTGGATAACTGCTAAAATTCACTGAAGTGTCTTTGCGGGAAATAATCCAATATATATATATATATATATATATATATATATATATATATATATATATATATATATATATATATATATATATATATATATATATATATATATATATATATATAAGGTATGCATAAACTGTTCAAGGATGGAATAAATGTTTTCAACATAGTGATCTCGAGGAAAATCCCTCAAATAAATTCTTCCTAACACAAAATACTGCCTAATAAAATAAATATTATATTTTAATACGTTCTAATGATATTTTTATTAATTTAGATGTGAAAAATCAATGAAAGCAAAAAATATATGATTATTCGTAGTAGTATCAGGGAGAATTCAAATCACAAAAGTCAAAAAAGAAAAGTATTGATTTTGTAAATTTTAAAACAACATTTCATAAATCATTTCAAAATTAACTTGAGCGTTAAACAATCTGAAAGTTTCGTCAAAAATGTCTCATAAATGTGTTTTATATATATATATATATATATATATATATATATATATATATATATATATATATATATATATATATATATATATATATATATATATATTAAATTTATAACGTTCTCAGATAACAGAAAGAAGCTAAGAGAAAAAAAAGCATAACATTTTTACATAAAAACTATCAACAACTGAAGTACCTTCACAACATTTGTCATACATAACATTAAGGTCGGAAGTAATGAACCAGCAATACTTCCTAAATAGTGTTCGATTCATAGAATCCTTGGCACGAAGTAGTTTACCAAATCAACAAACATTTCGTTTCAAGTAAACTTTGTGTTTCTGATGCAACAACCTTGTATCACAATTTTCACTGAATATCGCCCGCAGAACAATTTTGTGTCAAGCATCTACATCTTTATCTGAAAAATAAAATGTAGATTGTTAATGGTGAGCACACACGAACAAAAACACATTTTAATAAGCACGTACGTAGGGGAATGTGGAGCAAAGTGAAATAGTTTTGATAACTTATTTTTTCAAAATGAACAAACTGGAAATTCGTTTTGAAAATTACGGTACAAAAGGAAGAACAATGTATCTTATTATAAAACTTGCATTGAAACATTATTTTAAATTTTGGCACTAATTTTGTACGTTCAAAAAAAAAAAAAAAAAAAAAGGGAAAATGTCACACTTTTTTTCCATGGGAGAAAGTGAAAAATAAATACTTTTCTAATAAAATATTTTTTAGTTTTTTAAAAATATTTTTGGTCTAGTGGATGAGTAAATGAAATAATGAACGAAGAAAGGAATAGATAATGAAACGGATAAATGAATAAAGTAACTAATATATGAGAAAAAATAAGTGAGTGAATAAAGTAGTGGATGAATAAGAAAATATAAGAGAATGATTAAATGAAGGACTGTAAACAAATAAATTAATTAATGAGTTCGTAAGTGATTTAATATATGATTGAATTAGAAAGCGAAATAAACTATTTCACTTGCCCCATCCACTTTGCCCCGCATGCACTTGACTGATTGTACAAAACATTTAAAATAAAAATATTTTAATATTAAATAACTAAATACTTCAACGAATATTAGTGGGTTTCATTTAAAATGTCAATTTCAAGAAGCTTATCATTTTATAGTAACAAAAATATTTTTTGACTTATTACAAAATATTAAAAAATGAGTAACAATTTTTGAAAATTACTTGCATCATCATATGCTTTGATCTTCAGAGATAACGTTTTGACAATGATAGACTACATAAGTTACTACATGGTTAAAAAATTACCAGATAGCCCCACTTTGCCCCATATTCTCCTACTACAGAACATGCATCAAAACAATTAAATTCGCAATAAAAACAAGATCATCTCCAGTAAGTTACCGCCCTATCGCCAGGGCTAAGGCAGAAATACATGAAATACACCGCCAGCTCAGTCAATTCCAGCCGAGGACTGCAGTTTCGTGCTTATTAGCACTCATCAGCCCGGCATAGGACTAACTGAGCTGGAGGCGGAAAACCTCTTAAGGAAGCAAAGAGTACCAAACAAATTGGTAGCTAATATAGAATTAGCACTGGCACTCTTGGCTTCCTTAAGAGGTTTTCCGCCTCCAGCTCAGTTAGTCCTATGCCGGGCTGATGAGTGCTAATAAGCACGAAACTGCAGTCCTCGGCTGGAATTGACTGAGCTGGCGGTGTATTTCATGTAAGATCATCTCCATTTGACGAAATATCTTTCGGTTTTATAAACGTTTTGTTTACTTTCTCATCACTGAATTTCTTAGGACGATTTCATCCAAGGACGGATACAAGGGAGGGGCGATCGGGGGGATCCTGCACCGGCAATTTTTCCGATTTGAGGATCTAAAACGAAACTGTAGGCCATTTTTGATGACATTAAGGAAAGGAATTGGGTTAAAATTTCCCTCTCGGACACTTTTCCGACTTGAAATTTCAAAAAATCAATTGTTGGCGATGTACGGAGGGAGCGTATGGAGACCTTCCCTCGAACATTTAACAACATTTAAGTTTCAAAGATGCGGTTGTAGACATCGCCGATAGTGTTATGGAAAAAAATGGATTCGGTGACCTTTGGATTGTTTTAGTATTTTTTCAATCATTTAAAAATCATTATTAATATTTAATTAATAAATGATCATAAAACTAAGTTATACTCTGAGTATCAATTACTTTAATTTCTCACATCCACTCATATGCCCACTAAACTGTTAAAAAAACACAACACCACAAAAATAGAAAAGATTGAATAATATTAAAAGTGTAAAAGAAGAATATGAAGAATATATGAGCCTCATCTAAAGTTCCGACAGGTAAGAAAAGGGTATTTATGTGATTGCTTAAGAGTCATTTTTTTTAAAGCTGGACAAAGTGAATGGGAGTCTGATAGTTGACACCTTCGATTTTCCTGAAACTTTCAGAATATGTTGCTAGTATTGTGATAAGACAAACTGTAGCTTCTTTCTTCTCAAATTTGACTTGTTGGCAATTCAGTGGAGGTCAAAGTTTAAGGACGTGAGAAAAAAGAGCTTAATATATGATTCCTTTGCTTCAAAACCAATGAGTGTACCAAGCCAAATTTTTTTTTGTGGATACTACTTGATATTAGGTACATGCTAGCCGAAATATTTTGGTCGCTCATTCATGGCTTTGAGGGCAAAGGTCAATTGAAAATGCTATTTTTTAAACTTTTTTTGCCTTGTTTGGGCCCGGATATCTGCTAAAGCCGTGAGTAACCCTCGGAAATAAGTATATACCTAACTACTCACCACAGTATAGTACTAAGAAAAACATGAAATATCATGGGTTACTCTTTGCTTTAGTAGTTAAACGGTCTCAAAGTCGATGATTTTTTAAAAATAGCCAAGTTTAGACGTCAATAACTCTGATCGCGACGCATCAACAACTTTGGGACACAGCTGTAGTTATAGTCCAAATGGTCTATTTTAAGGTCCAGGTTAGAAACCCATGGCAACTAATAAACTTTTTTAGTTATACGGCCTCAAAGTTGAAAATTTGAGCTATAATTTCATTTTTTTTTTTTTTTTCAATTACTCTATGATTGGTGAGTTAGTAACTTAGAAAAACATCTGTAATTACATTCAAATGATATAGTTTTAGACTCAGGCCAGAAAACTTTGGGATCTAATCATCTTGATTAATTAAACGGTCTCACAAAAATGATAATTTTAACATAAAGTGTCAAGTTTCAACTAAGCAAATCCACGAAAACAAGACTTTCAGACACAGCTGTAATTGTGCTCCAAGTGATGTAATTTTAGAATCTGCTTCATACCCATGACACTTTTAAAATTTCAAAAAAATATATTTTTAATTCGAACTTTTACTTGTTCAATATAGTTACTAGCACGTGTTGAGTTTTCTCCTTTTTCAAAATGCATTTCTCATTTTTTTTAAAAGTTTCATACTTTATTTTATAGATGGCAGCATTAAATTATATGTAAAACTTATAAAACCGGATAGTAGTGGCTGATGTAGCCATTTTAAACAAACAAAACACTGAACCGAAGCTTTGAAAGGCGGAGCATTCAAAACAAAATCTATCAACAACCAGCTTTTTTTAAATTTTTAGCAGAGAGAATGTTGGCCAGATATTGTGTAAAGGTAAGGTACTGCTTTTTTTTTATGTTAACCAACTATTTTTTCATTTAAGTAGTTTACAAGTACTAGTGTTCAAATAGTTGTACTATTTTTAATGAGACTTAACACGTGGTTTAGTAACAAACTGTATATAGTTTAACAAAATATGTTCAATTGAAAGTAAGGTAGACAAAAATTGATTCAAGTTTCAAAAAATAATCAATATAATTTTTTTCTCGTTAGTCAAATAAAATATTTTCTGAAAATTGTGGGCAAAGAATCAAGGTAGAAAATGTTTGAGACCTATTTTCGTGTTGATTTACTTTTTTTCTTTTTTAACAGAAAAAAACCACTGTATTAGTGGACCGCTATTGTTCAGGTCTGATATTTTACTTTACCCCTAAGTTGCATATGAGAAGTACAAAAAATATGCTTAGTGCACCAAACAAGGCCATCCTAAGTTCGTGACCTCATTTATGATTGACTACTCCAACTTTTGCACATTAATTAGATAACATATTTCCATGGAAAAAATATAATTTTCAATTACGTTTTCCTACACTGTTCTAAAAAAGAAAGGCAAATTGGCTAAACTAGGAACATTGGTCTCCAACTCTGAAAAAAAAAAAAAACCCTCCGAAAAGAAACCATTCTCTGTTGCCAATAGGATAGCATATTAAAACACATTTGACACAGTGAGGACACTGGGCTGATAAGGCTAACCATGACCTTAATGGGCAAAAAAATATTTTTCTAGGTTAAAAAATCAAAGGAAAAAGCAACGGTTCACAGCAGCATTTATGTTTTTTTAATTCTTCAACTACATAGATTGGGCTTCAAGAAAAATAAAGAACTATTTTTAAATACTTATAAACGACAGTTAACCATAACGAAACAAAATTTAAAATCACGCTGTCTTGACGTCATCTACATCAACTACATCACTTAGGGTATGATTACAACTGTTTCTCGAAGTTACTAACTCAGCAGTCATAGAGTAATTGAAAAAAAAAAATAAGTTGAAATTATAGATCAAATTTTCAACTTTGAGACCGTGTAACTAAAAAAGTTTATTAGTTGCCATGGGTTTCTAACCTGGACCTTAAAATAGACCACTTCGACTATAACTACAGCTGTGTCCCAAAGTTGTTGATGCGTCGCGATCAGAGTTATTGACGTCTAAACTTGGCTATTTTTAAAAAATCATCGACTTTGAGACAGTTTAACTGCTAAAGCAAAGAGTAACCCATGCTATTTCATGTTTTTCTTAGTACTATACTGTGGTGAGTAGTTAGGTATATACTTATTTTCGAGGGTTACTCACGGCTTTAGCAGATATCCGGGCCCAAACAGGGCAAAAAAAGTTAAAAAAAATAGCATTTTCAATTGACCTTTGCCCTCAAAGCCATGAATGAGCGACCAAAATATTTCGGCTAGCATGTACCTAGTATCAAGTAGTATCCACATAAAAAAAATTGGCTTGCTACACCCATTGGTTTTGAAGCAAAGCAATCATATATTAAGCTCTTTTTTCTCACGTTCTTAAACTTTGACCTCTACTCAAGGGCAAACAAATCAGTTTTTTAAAAAAATAAACTTCACTTTTTCTTATCATAGTACCACTAACACATCCTGAAATTTTTACGAAAATCGAAGACATCAACTATCAAAAGTGTCCAAGCTTAAAAAAAATGACTCTTAAAAATGCTCGTTTAACTATGGCGGTAATTGCGAAGCAAACTTCTTTGCGGAATTCTCCAAAATGTGGAGTGGTTGCCAATCCAGCTAATGCACAAAAGCTGATACGTGCGCAATTATTGAAATAACTGTCACTCAAACTGAAACATGAGCGACTTGTTTTCCTGAGAAATTATAAATACATTATCAGTTTTTAAAAGAAAACAGAAAACAATAGCAAGGAGAGCTTTAAAAATACATTCAATAATTATTAATTTTTAAGAAGAAAAAAAAAACAATCCATAACATGCACAAAGATGAGCAGTCTTCCTTAGCAATTCATTGAAACATCAAATTTCATCAAAAGAATTAGTATTATGCTTCGAAATTAGAGAGAGAGAGAGAGATGATTAAGAAGAGGCGAGAAAAATTTTATATTGTTTTAAAGGACTTGCTTAAATATATCAAAAATAACGCACCTTCTCAAAAAAAAAAAAAAGTTCAAAATGAAGCACTTTTAAGGGCCCTTTTTAACAGGTCACTGAAATAAAGCACTTGTAAGGATCCGTGGGAACTATAGTCAGCCCTAGATTTCACATCATCTAACACATCGCTTAACTGAAATAAAATGTAATTCACAATAGCTCTCACAATGACTAGCTGATGACTGTGCAGATGTGGTAATTAACCTGTTACTACAAGCATCTTGGACAGGACTTAAAGGTTTTGATTAGCCGCAAAAGAAAAAAAAAAAACTTAATACAAATAATTTATTTAAGCTCTACTTCGTCCTGACTCTTTGAAAATAAAAAGAAGACCTATCAGAAAAGGCCTTAGATTCATTCTTTAGGGATCATTTCTTTCAGAGCTTTAATAAACGCCATGTAAACGACATATATTTTTTTCCGCACGCGCAAACCTTGTCAAAGGGCAGCGGAGTCTGAAAAAATATGGCCAACTTCGGAAATTTTAGAGCATTTGACTCCAACGCCGACCTTTTCACCCCAAAATCAGTTCGGCTTCGACTCAGCAAGCATTGGCAGATTTGCAAGGTGTGAAGGAACATGACCGACTCCGATTCTTGGAGTCTTTAACCTACTCCGACTCCTTTCCCCAAAAGTCAGTCTGACTTCGACTCATGCAGCCCTGCCTGTCAGGCGACAAAAAAAATCGATTTTTTTTAACGACATTATCCAAGAGTACACTAGTAAAAACAATTTAAAACTAACTCGATGAAGAATTCTCAGCAGAACGGAAGATATGAAGGAAATAAGAGAAGTTAAAAACCATGTGTGTTTATCTTTTTGACAGCTGTTGTTACTGGCAGATAAAGCTGGATTTCATTTACGAAAATAAGGTTTTTTTTTTAACGTATATTTTTCTTGAAACGGCTTGGAAGTGCCTGGTGATATAGCACAGGTAAGAAAGTTAGCCAATAACGCTGATCGACAGGAAATTGTTCTTCGTTATAAATTGAATGCTTGTTTAGGGCGTCGCGTCGCGGCTCTGCGAAGTCATTTGATTCTATACCTTTATTTAAAAAAAAAAAGCATCGTAAACTAGGAAAATATATGTTATGTAATGTTCTAATTAGGTAGTCAGTTGGTTTTTACTCATAATGCAAGAACAATTTTATAATAATAAATCCGTTTCCCCGTATACCAGCTCTTACATTGTCAAGAGTTATTTTCTTCTATATTCTATGTAAATTGATTTTTTTTTTTTTTTTGGTTGAAAAAAAACTTTGATTGAAACGAAATTGAATTGAATTGAACATATAATATCATATATATATATATATATATATATATAAGTTGGGTGCGCCAATAAATCCATGCAGACCAGTAAGGTCAAACCCTTTTTTTTGGTATGGGGTTGAAAAAAAATCGCTAGATCGTAATTTTATCGTCATCAGAAATTTTACAAACATTTCAAAGAAACTTTTAAAAAGTCTGTCTGTCACATTAGAAAGAGAAATACAGTTGGACAGCAGCAGCTCTTATCCTGGCCTACGGTTACATGTTTTATCTGGTTAACTGTTATCATTTCAACAAGATAGCAGCACATGTGAAATTTGGTCAATGAGTTGCAAAAAAACAAAACAAATAAAATCATCTGCAACCTTTATCAAAGATGTACTTTTACTCATAAATAGACAGGTTTCTGACCCGAGACAAGTTAAAAAGCATTTACCCCATAAGTAGGTTCTTTATCTTGTGATGCGCGGTGGCAGCATTAACCAATCCACGCTCACAGTACTGCTAGCAAAGGTCACCCCTGCAGGACAACTGAATGAGAAATATTGCCCCCAATCAGACGGTCGGTCGTCATATTTTTCATTATTATTCTTCCTTCCTTTTCGATTAAAGTTATCTTTCGCTGCTTGGCAACGGAGCGATGAAAGCTTTTAAAAGACTCGCCTTATCTGACTGCTAAGCTCAAATTGCAGGCTGGACGAGATTGTATTTTGTTTACTTACACGTGTTTGTGTTTTGATTTTTATTCCAAGAGGGAAATAAAAGATTTTACGAGTTGTATTATCAAACAGCACAATGGAAATGAGTTGAAATGGAATCTAGTTTACAGCCTGAAAATAAGTATGTTGCCAACCTTACATAATAATTTAAATCCAAGATTTTACGGCATAATGACTCCTTGCATGTTTTTCAAAAAATTTTAGAGGCATGCTTTACAAAGCTTTCTTTCCGTTTATAGACTCTGTTTTACTTTCCATTTATCACATGAAAGACACCGTCTGCAATCTCAATTTCTTTCTAAACGCGTCATGAAAAGTTTCAGAAAGCAGGTTCTTTTCCTCCTTCTACTTTCTACCAGCAAAAAAATATTTAAAAAATTCAGTTATTTCTGTCTCCGTCCTTTTAATAATTATAACAATACACGCATATTTTTTTCAGACAAGGATGCCCATTCCCCCCAAGATCAAGGGTGCAACCCCCTAAATGTCACCAAGACCCTCCAAATTAGAAGCCCCTCTCCCTCCCAAAAAAGAGAAAAATATCTCAAAACACTCTTTTGGCCCCGAGCCCCTTCTTTTTTATTTGCTTTTTGCCTGCTTAAAATTTCGTTAGAAGACAAATGCAGTTGTTTCTAAAAATTGCATGAATTTCATGTTTACATAAAAAACAAATTCTTTTGCGTTTGTGTGTGTGGGGGGGGAGGGATATATATATATATACATACATATATATATATATATATATATATATATATATATATATATATATATATATATATATATATATATATAACTAGGCCTGGAGAGAAAAATAACCTTTAGTTTAAACATTTTTCACAATTTTCAATAGACACGGCGAAGAAAACATATTCTTTATGTTTGTCTTTAAAAAACTCGAAGTAGTTCTTTAACTTTGTAACATATTCATTCAATTAGTTAGTATAAGTAAAACATTAACTTAATATTCAGTAAATTACCGCCCATTAGCCAGGGCTAAAGCAGAAATACATGAAATACACCGCCAGCTCAGTCATTTCCAGCCGAGGACTGCAGTTTCGTGCTTATTAGCACTCATCAGTCCGGCATAGGAAAGTGACTGAGCTGGAGATGGAAAACCTCTTAAGGAAGCCAAGAGTGCCGAACAAACTGGTAGCTAATCTAGAATTAGCAGACCAGATGAGTGACCGAAGCAATGGTTCGGTTCAACTCGAAGATTGAAGGCAAGGCATGGTATATTCAGTAAATTACAGCCCAAATGGGCGGTAATTTAGTTGTGAACAAATTAAGTTGTGAACAAAACAAATATCCCTTCCTCTGACCCTAATATCAGCGATTGAATTTTTGTAACAATTAATATTAATTCTACATTTATGTACTATTGATATTGAAAAGATTTTCTATGGTGATTAACTGAACTGAAGTCACATCAAAAATATTCAATAAAACACAGAAATTTGAAAACGAACCAGTAGACAGAAATTTTGTAACACAAAATCTAATACGGTTAGAAAGATCCTATATATCACACCGGAATCAGGCCTGTTTATAGTGAAGTATATTTCCTGTATGTTTTCCTGATAAATATACTGTTGTGAAAAGTTTTTCTCAACAGAAATAAAACTTAACTTTAACAAAAAGAATTTCCTGTATGTTTTCCTGTAATAAAATACATACTTAAATTTTAAAAAATTAAATTTTTTTCGAAAACTCTCCTTAAATTCACAATAAAAGCAAGACACATCACAAAAATTTAAAACTCTATGGATAAAAACATTTTTTTTTCAACACATTACAGTAGGGAAGAAACAGCAATTCCAATTTCAACGTTTCTTAAAGTAAAACTGTAGGAAATTTGGTATATTATGTTATGTTATTTGTTTTTCGGTTTTAAGCTGACTTTTCTGAAAAGATTTCAGCATATCAAATAAGAACGGACAAGTTAACTTTCGTTAAACCACAAACCTTTACTAATAAATCTGAGTAAGCAACTTTTCCACTTTTTTTTTTAATGTATGGGAAAACTTAAATGGATAGGGAAAAAATGAAAAGAAATAAAACAGAAAAACTCACCTAATTATTTTAGAGCTCCAGCACGACGTCTGCCGCTAGTTTCACAAAACTCATGACAGGAAACAGCTTTTATCGAAACCTTGTAGTTATAAGTAGTTGACGGCACAGTGATGGTATTTAATGCAAGAAATGTCTTCACATAAAAATTCAACACCTAACTTCTCGAGAATAGTCACTGACGATGATGAAAATATGTTTTCTATTTTTATATACAACGAACCATCGGGCATTTGAAAATAAATGCGAGCAACGCTTTCACTTTGATCATTACGAGCAATCCGTAGGATTGTTACACAACAATTAGTAGATTAAGTTGAGCATTCAATCAACTTCGTGATCAGTTCTTGAGCTATATTTATAATATTTCCATATTTTTCAACTTGTCGAAGATCACCAATAAGGTCCCTCCGTTAATAAATTCCTCCAGCTCGCAAATTCCGACCAAGAGTCCAAATTCACCAAATTCACATCATTGAACTGGGTACCTATGAAGAGTGAAGGTGTCTGACTCTTGCGATTCACAGCCGCAATTTTGTAATTGTTACCATTATTATTATCCCAATACTCAACACCAGAAGTTCTAAAGCAGACACAGAATTCCACAGTCTCAAATTTTGCTGCAGATGGTGGGATGGACATGGTAAATGAGAACGTGTCGTACTGCGATACACCACCCTCGACACCAGTTGGAACGAAAGTGGCAGTAATGTCCTTGCTGGATGACCAGCGGTCAAATGTAATCCGAACAAAAACTTCCTTGTCAAACGCAAGGTTCTTGACTTTGATGGTTCCAGTGACATTGTCGTCACCTTCTCTGATGATGACATTTTCCAGAGAAACACATTGTCGCTGAAGTCTGTCACGAAATTCCAAGTAATCGGACGCAGGCTGTGAAAACTGAGCAACCCAGTTAACGCCTGATGTTGGGTTCGGTTTGACACCTTTGGTGACTTGTGCTAAGAACTCGTCTGTCCATCGCGGAGGACAATTGGAAGGTTCTGACATGATCTTGACATGTGTTAGAGCCAGTCCTTTGTCGTCTGCGAACCAGACGCGCTTTTTGCCACCCTCTTTTTGGTCTTGATCTTCATCAGACTTGGCCATGAGACACGATCGTATATCTCCGTTAGTATATTCGCTGAATGCTGTGTTCAGTTTGTTGCGCTGGTTGTTGGAGTTGTGGAAGGAACCGTAACGAAAGTCTAGAAATGTTTGTGCAGCAAATAGTGGAGGACTCGCTGAAAGAATCATTTCAAAGTCGATAGGCATAACTGAAAGAGCTGACTAGATATTCCTCAAGATATCTTTCTATCTTGTTTATTTCTCCTGAAATACGTTTACTGTGCTTGATTTGCTCTGAAAAAGAAAAAAAATCGTATAAGACAAGCCGTAGAAGTAGATTCCATAAAGATATAAAATATGCAATTAGAAACATAAACGTAAAAAAAGAAGAAAAATGTTTTGAATAAGGAACGTATTCCAAACTCACGTAACAAATCTTATAGATCTTATAAAAACTAAAAGAAGTATTTAAAAAAGGGAAAAGAAGAATAGTTGAAATGTGTTATAAAGGTATCACATTTTGAAATAATTTCAAAAACTGCTTTAAGATATTTGGGTTGGTGAAACATTGTTAAGTAAAAAATAGTTCCAGGATGAATCAGTTGATAAATATAATGCAGTGAAAAGGAAACAACAGAAATAAAACTCAACTTTAACAAAAAGAATTTCTTATATGTTTTCCTTTAATAGAATACATATTTGATTTTTAAAAAAGAATTAATAATTTTTCGAAAACTCTCCTTAAATTCACAATAAAAGCAAGACATATCACAAAAATTTGAATCTCTAGGGATAAAAATATTATTTTTCAACACATTACAGTACGGAAGAAACAGCAATTCTAATTTCAACGTTTCTTAAAGTAAAACCGTAGGAAGTTTGGTATGTTATGTTATTTGTTATTTGTTTGTTAATGTTGTTGTGTTTGTTAATGTTGTAATGGTTGTTGTGTTATTTGTTTTTCGGTTTTAAGCTGCCTTTTCTGAAAAGATTTCAGCTTATGAAAGGAAAAGGGAAAAGTTAATTTTCGTTAAATCACAAACCTTTATTAATAAATCTGGTTAAACAACTTTTCCACTTATTTTTTTAAATCAAAAATTTTGGTTTCAATGAAGAATGCATCACTACTACTGAGATAGTTTCCGGCTCACATTTTCAGTTATTAAAACACTTTAAGGAGGAACAATAAATAAATCACTTTCTGATTGCTCAGACATTTTAGATACTTGGAGCACAAAACAGGAAACATTCTGCCAGCCAGGAAATGTTATTTAGATCTTATGAAGGAATGGTATCATTAGGATGTTAGTTCATAAGGTTGCGCTAAAAAAAACATGCTCTAATTCTTAAATGTGTCAACTTACCGTAATATTTGTAAGAATAAATATTACTGAAATTACATACATTCGAATCCCGACTTACGCGAGGGGTGCGTTCCAAGACTCCTCGCGTAAGTCGAAATTTCGCGTTGTGGAAAAGTGTTGTGTCATATGATTTTTTTATTAACATACCCAATCATTTTAGACATTTAAGCACCTTTTAAACTATTTTTGACCATTTTTTAACTATATATTACCATTTCTTACATAAAGAACTGAATTTTTACCATATTTTTTTTAAAGTTGCATTATTCAAACATAAAATACTGTTACGATGCACAAAATCAATGATCAATGGGAGAGAGATATATGAAAATAAAACAGTACGGAACGTACAGTATGCAGTAATAATAAAGCATTGCACTGTAATAGTACTGCACAGTAGATACAATAAGTTACATTTATAGCTTAAAAATTGAAGATTATGATTTATCCTGCGCAATCGGGTCGTCATTCTAATATATTTTTAAATATAGTAGTTTTGCAATTGTTTTTATAACATTTACATCTATGGTAATACCCCTCTGGGACCCCCTGAACTTATACAGATTGCCTTCTCTTGATTTTTAACTATACGTATGAAAGATTCACCCATTCTACTTAATTGTCGTGCTACCTTCGACCCACTTTCTAGTTGTTCAAGCTTTTCAAGAATCTTTACCTTTACTTAAATTCAGGGTTGGTAAAAAAAAACCGGCTTTTTTCAAAAAAAAAAAAAAAAAATTTTTTTTTTTGTTTAAACCAGGTTTTTTTTTTTTGTTTAAACCGGGTTTTTTTGGTTTAAATACTATTTGCGAGAAAAACAATGAATTCTCGGAAGGTAATTAAGGTTCCATGTAATTAACAGTTATTCAATAGTCACATTATACCTAATTTCTTGATTAGTTAAAGAGATAAGAACAAAATCTTGTAACTAAATTAAACAATTAAAATAGCTTTCTGCGGGAAAATATTGATTGAAATGTTTGACTTGATTAACATATTAGTATGCATGTATATATAGACCCTTTATGATACGAAATAATTCAAGTTGTGATGCGGGTTAAGATAAAATATAATGAAGATCCAAGAAAAAAACTTTATAAAACCAACATAATATGAATAATTATCGAATAAAGGTAAAAGTTATATTTTTAAGCATAATCTTTTCAAAAGAACAATTTTCATATTTTTTCTTTCTGATCTTACATAATGCTGATTTTTATATACACAATGTCGCAAATATTGAAGTAAAGCAAAATGTACAACAATACATGATTGAACAGTCAAAAAATCGATTGCTGTTGTACTGACAAAGTTTAAAAAAAAGTGCTGCTCTATATTCGACTCCGTTCTTATTTTGGAAAGACTTGGAAAAGATCTCGACTATCGCTAAAACAAAGAACCAAATCAAAAATACAAAAATTGGTGTAACATGGCTTAAATTACAGCTTATTTACTGGCATACATGCTGCATCCAGCATTGAAGTTTAAAATATATTAAATGCAAACTCTTTAGAACAAATAAATGTGTAGCAAATTCTATTTCAAGAAATGTTTTTTGCCAAAAACGTTATATACGTGAAGTATAAACTTTTTTTTAAAAATTTTATTCAAAAAAATATTATTTGTATTCACCTGCAGAACAAATCTTAATTTTTAGGTGCAAACAATTAAGTTAGACTGTTGATTACCTTACAAGTCAAAGTTAAAATTCCAGGAAAGTGCAAATAAATGGGCAAAAATGTCACACCCCTGCAACAGGAGTGAGCAATATAATGGATTGCATCTACAATAAAAGATTCAATCCTTAGTAAATCTTAACTAATCATGCAAAATAAGCATAATGATGGAAGTTGACTGAAATCTGCTTTTTGGCACATATATGAAATAAAAAATATATTAATATTTTTTTTCGATTAAAGCTTGTAATACATTTTGAAGAAGCAACTTTGCAATTTTAGTATTTATCTCTGCAACTTAGCTAGGAACTTAGCATAAATGGAATTTTACATTTTTCAATATGTGTGGGGAAATCAATGTAAACCTGTAAAATGGATTATTTTTGGCTTTTTTTTTTTTAAAAAACCATTTAAAAAAAAAACCACATGGATTAAAAAAAAAAAACTAATTGGTTTAAACCGTGGTTTAAATCATGGTTTAAACCAACGTGGTTTAAACCAAACAACCCTGCTTAAATTGTCGCAAACTTTTGGTATTTGTTTCCGTCTTCAAACTTTACATGAAACAGCGTGCCTAGGTGCCACAATATTTCATCAGCTTTCATATTTAGAATAAATAAATGAAAAATATGAAGAGTGGTGATATATACACACTAACAATGCTATGTTTATAGTGCGGTATGTGGGAACTTGCGCAGCCAGTGATGCTGAAAGGATGAAAGACATTCACGAATTAGCGTTTAGTAGTCAATAACAAAACCAAAACTTAGCACCACAATTCCTTTCCAAATATTTTGGAGTTGAGAGCGAAAAATTCGCTTTAGTTCAAAAATTTGTTGCTCCGGAAAAACTAGCTTTATAGCCATTTCGCGTAAGTCGGATCGCGCTGTAGCGGGAGTCGACTGTATTGTTTTCTATTTCGTAAAAATTCTTGTCTTAACAGTCTAAATACTGTAACAGCACTTATTTTCTCGAGGCTTTAGTTTTCACGATTTTCGTGAGCCCGTTGTAATTACTAAAATTTAAGTCTCGCAAAATATTTCAACTTTCTATGATAATCAACTTTCGGTTCTGTTCATATAAAATTCGCGAAATTTTCAGATCGCGAAATGACCGATATTTACATTTTGCGAAATAAGTGCTTTTAGTTTTGTGAACATCTTAAGTCCAATGATTTAAAATTAGTAATTGTGCATAACTTGTTAGCTGATGCAAATCAGGAAAAATTATTTTGATTCCTCCTAATTAAAAAAAAAAAAAAGAAGACTGAAGATGAACGTATGAACTTTTTGCGATAGTTATAATGAAGCTATAATTAAGTTGATAATATGTTCCGTTAAACTACAGCTCCTCCTTCCGTCATTCAGCTGCTGAACACTAAGCTTCATGAGTTGATAAATCCATCGCAATCCTAGTTTCAACGCAAAAAACAGAATCTCGAAAAAGGCAGACCATTAGAAAAACAAGACATCTAGATAAATAAAAAAAAAATTAATTTTCAATTACTTATTTGATTCTTCAAAAGATTTTAAGCATCTAGCTTTGAAACTTACTATGACTGGAGCTGAAAATTCCGTTCCTTGCGCGTGCTAGAAATATCAACTGAAAGACATTACGATTGATTATAGATTGATTTAGTGAATGAAATCATTCAAACGTGAAAAAGAAAAGCTCATCAATAAAATAAAAAGCTAACAATAGTTTTCACAGACAATACTCTCTGCAAATTTCAAAGCATTCCGATCGAGTACATTCTGAGCGTCGCGACGCATAGTATGTCGCACACGTGCGCGTCTCCAAAAACCGAACCTTCCTGGCACAACACCTGTAACAGCTGAATAGATCTTTTTCAGAGCAAGCACTCAGCTGATGGGTGCAAAGTGCTGGGTTTGACAGTGAAGCTGCTCGTGCCATAATCACATGATGCGTCATATGACATTTACCCAGTGTTTTTAGTTTACTTCATTGTTTTTATTTTTTTAATGACATTTTTTTTTATTTTCTTAATGATTTAAATTTTAACTCTTTAAGGACCATGAGCTTTGTGGTAGACACAGGCCCAGATCTGCGTATCCGCAGACCCAGCAGTGCGAGGGGGGGGGGGGAGCACGATCTTAATGGGCCCAACTGCCCAAGGATTGAAAAAAAAATGAAAAAAAAAATAATAGCACTAAGATTTTTTAATGCTGCAAAAATACTCTGCTGATCTCTAGGGAGAGGCTCTATAAGATTTTTTACAGGGAGGCTCAAAATTTATAGATCCGGGCCTGGGTAGACATTTTTTATACATACAAAGAGGGTTCATTTGCATGTGAGCTCATAGAAGCCCAGCTCCTCCACTTCTTTTTTTTCAGCGAATTTTTAGGTATTAGACTGCTAGCAGAGGAGCTCATCGATGTTGCGCTCCTGAGCCCATCAGTGTACCAATTCCGAAACTAATGATAAGTAATTTTCCCCTCCTTTAAGAAATGCTGACATCTATATGATCATTAATATATAAATAAACGTTCCGATACAGAACATTTTGAAGGCTCCTTGGGGCTCGACTTACTGAACTTTTTTTTTAATGGTCGGAATTAACACAAATTGCACATAATTTACGTGTGAATATACGTAAACGAAGAACATAAGGATCCTGTACTTTTCGTTACAAAACTAAGCCCTGCATACAACTATTAAATGGTGGCGTAAATCAGTGCAAGATCTTCGATTTTTTTTTAACCGGGGAAGAATTTGAAATTACCACCCTTACCCATCTTTCCTAAAGTTTCTACATCGAGTTGCAATGATTAAAAGGCTTGCTCTAAATTACATCCGATCACTGGCGCACATAACATGTGTGTCGAGTTTTGTGAAAATTAAGAAATTAATTTTGTGAGAAGTAAAACTATTATTATTTTCAAAATTTGTTGGTTAACGTATTATTTAATTCCGAAATAGTTGTAGAGTTTTAATTACATTACTTACATTTAGTCTTAAGTTAAAAAGAAATCTGGAACAAAAGTTAGGGTAGAATCAGTGAATGCGATATTTTCAAAATTAAATTACAGTGCATTTTTAAAACCATAATCTTTTTTTTTTCCTTCCTTTTTCTTTTTTTGCTGATGTTAAGATTCAGATGTCTTAATAACATGGAATTAGAATTAATAAATTATTAATATTCGATAATTTATGAAAAAATAAGTTTTTAATTTAGGGGACATACATGTTTTATAATCCTGAAAGGGTTAAATAAGTGGAACTAATTTTGACTCCGAAATTTGTATGAATAGGATAAAATTTTTGGAATTTGAATCTTCACTGACTTTTTTCTCCGAAAAGAACACGCATTAAACATCTAAATATCAGAGGTTTTTCTCTTTTTTCTAAACTGCGTATTCGTTAATCGTTCATTATTTGTGTGTACGACGTGTGTCAGAGCAGCAGGAGCTCCCGCGAACAATTTCACAAAAGAAAAAAAAAATCCAACATTTTGAAATTTGCGTTTTGTTGGAAATTGCATCTTTTTTCTTCTCCGGTTTGCGATTTTCGTACGTTGTCGTTGGTGGGGGAGACAAGTTTTTTAATCGAAAACAAAATCAATAATGAATAATGGTAATTATAAATTTCGCTGTTAACAAATTGAACTAGTTAATTTCATGACTGGACCTAAACAAGTAGATTTGAGAATTTCTGTGTTTATGAACTTTTCTATAATTGATTCTTCTTGTCAGTTTAAAAGCATTTTTGAAAGCAGAATAACAATTAATTTTTCCTTGAGTTTGAATTTTTGTATTTAGGTTTTATAGTGACACTGCTCAAAACATACGATGTATATATTTTGTTTCAAATATTTGGCTGTACTTTTACACATTCAACACGGACGATGATCAATCAAAACAAAATTGAAAACTGATTTGGAAATTGGTGTTAAATGATAATATTAATTTGTTTAAGTAACATTCGACACATGAAAGCGACACAAGAAATTGCTAACAGTGAAAAAATAAATAAATAAATGAAAATGATCAAAACAAGCATAAGCATGTACATGAACAAACTGAAATTGTGCGTTCAATAATAATTCAATGAACCAACTTTGGAGTTATTAAAAAACAATTTTCATGTATTTCTAGTTCAAATAATTTTAATGCTTGTTAATATATATATATATATATATATATATATATATATATATATATATATATATATATATATATATATAATTTCAAAAGTGTTACAAACAATAGAACTCACCCATTTCGAGAATAGCTCTGGCAATTTAGATCGTTATTCATCTAAAAATGACATACGAATTCGTGATTTTTCAAGGGCATCTGAAATATTTCTCTCTGTTATTCCAATACCATACAAATATAGCCACTTGAATGAAATACGCGATATTTTCGCTCCACTCAGCAATCAATTTAGAGACAACAGAATGGACTATCGATCTGTCCGATATCGATACGTCACGAGAATAATCACAAAAACTAGAAGATAAATGACTGTTCAAATATGCCGCGATAGGCAAGAGAGGTGGGTTAGGGTTCGGAAACGCTGTTCAATGCTTTAAATGAACTAGTAATCTGGCAAAAAAAATGTTTCTTAGATGAAAGCTTCTGACAGGAAGATAGCTGTTGAAGAAGCGATGTCTTTATCTAGATACGCAATATTTTTCCCCCTCTTATATTATCTGCTTTTCTTTTTTTTTCTTCGTAAAGGTTTGGGTTAAATGTCTATCTGCGTGTAAATAAAATGGATTTTGAACTTATTAAAAGGTTAACAAGATCAGTTCCACAAACACCGATAAAGATATCGAGTAATAACAACAAATCACACAAATACAGTGTTCAATTTGCACAACGAAAATTGCAAATATAACGTTTCAAAGTTATAGGAATTATTTCCTTAACAGGGACGTGCAAAGGGGTGGGGGGGGGGGATTGAGAAGGGACACCTGTTAACCCGGGCCCGAGCCTGAAGGGGCCCTTAGATTTTTGGAATGGGGGTGAATATGGAGGGGGCCCCGTAAATGTCATTTGTGACGGGCCCAAAATTTTCTGTGCACGCCCTTGTTCCTTAATACAAGGATATGGATATTTTCAACTTAAATAGCTTATATTTGAGGCAATAAAGTTAATAAAGACGAAATTGCTACAACCAGTGGCGTCGCTACGGGGGGCGTCCCACCGTCCGTCAAGGGTGTCACCCGTCTGGGGGGTGACACCCAAAGTGGAATTGCAAGTTTTTGAAAAATATCAAGTTAAAATGCATTTTTAAGACTGTGTGTATATTTGAAAAATTTCCCCGAGGGGAGGGAGGGTACCACAAACTACCGCCTCGGGAGTCACTCATGTTTGGTACGCCACTGCTATAACTAAACTGTTTTTAGCCAACTTTTCCGGGGGAAAAAAATATGTATGCAATTTCGTGTGTTGCAAAATTATAGCTAAAAAAAGAAAATAAGTAGAAAATAAATTGAACAATAAAATAAGCATTGGAAAAAAAAATCATAACGTTAGCGTTTACAGAGAAAATTACCGCATATATAAATCCCAAATGAAAAGTAACTCAAAAGAACTTTGGATGAAAAAAATTGTTCCTATTTTTTTTTTTTTTTTTTTTTTTTTTTTTTTTGATATTTCACAAATTATTATTTTTTTTTTATTACTTCAAAAAAATTTTTTGAATCATTCAAAAGTTATTATCATTAAAGTCTACGGAAGAAAACCAAACTTCTTCATCTAAAAAACTAAAAACTATTTCTGACAAATGGGCGGTAAAGAAAAACTTTGTTCAAAGCTGTTTAGCGCCTATTCGTTCTCTCAAAGTTTAAAATAAAGCAGCCAATAAAGTTTAAACTTTATTGGCTGCTTAAACCTTAATGTGAAAATATTGAGATTAACTGCAATATAAGTGTTGTAATCAAAAAATCATGCACTTATTTCATTTTATGCTTTTTAGTTCAAACCAAGCTTGTAGATATAGACTTTGGATAGAGTTTAAATTCAAAATATATATGTATATATTGTAACGGATTCGGTGCGACTTCCACTTTCTTGAAATGAAGACACAGTTCTTGATAAAAACACAGGAAATTTATTTACACTATGTACAGGAAAGATCTTCAACAACTGCTAAATTATTCATCAGCAATTAAGCAATTATCACACAACACCGTAAACTCAACGTTTACACACGTATTTACTTCCAAATACGAAAACAACACAGCGAAATGCCTCGCTATAAACAGAGCAAAAATCTTCTCAGTTCGAAATATCAATCGAAACTCACTGTTTATCCATCGCTAACGGCTTAAATACACCGAAAAGAAATTTCTCAAATATTCCACACGCTTCTGTAAAGTAGTAGACCGTTATCAATGAAAAGAAAGAAAATAGGGGTCGTATACTTTAGCCGAATGAAAAAGGGGTTGTATATTCATTACGGGAAACTATTTACAGGTTACGTTCCTACAATAATTACTATTTACAGAATTTGTAACATTGCCCCCTTCCTAAGGACTGCACGTCCCGGGCAGTACAATCCCCAGAAAGGGTGTCGAACTTCTATCAAAAGTTTACAAATATTCACATTAATTAATAACTAACAGATACATAGGAAACACAATAATAACAAGAAATATTACTAAACATTAAAAGCAAAAAAATTATCTACAACTTTTATGTTATCAACCATGGTTGTTTACATAATACTCATGAACTATGGCCATAGTATGGGGCTAACCGATCATAATGTACAACCCTAGGTTTTGCATTAGGTGATTTTTGGATCCTCACTACGACGTCATTTAGTCGGTTAACGACTTTGTAGGGTCCATCCCAATGCGACTGCAATTTGGGTGAAAGACCTTTCCGTCGGATGGGATTCCATAACCAAACCTTGTCGCCTTCGTTGAATTCATGTCCAGTAGACCTTGTGTCGTATCGGGTCTTCATCTTCTCCGCCGCGATGTTGATTCGCTCTCGTGCGAAGTTATGAACGTCTTCCAACCGGGCCTGGAGATCCTGGATGTACTCCTCAGGCGATGCAGGCGCATCCGGAGGACGACCGAAGACGAGATCACAAGGTAGCCGAAGCTCTCGTCCGAAGAGCATCTGAGATGGGGCATATCCGGTAGTCTCGTGGACAGCACTGCGGTAGGCGAGCAGGAACAAAGGTAGCTTCTTGTCCCAATCCTGTTGATTTCTGGATACCATAAGTGAGAGATTGTTCAGGATTGTGCGGTTAAATCTCTCCACCATGCCGTCCGATTGTGGGTGTAGTGGTGTTGTCCTAGTTTTCTCAATTCCGAAAATTTGACATAGGCCCTTAAACACAGCAGAGATGAAATTCCTCCCTTGATCGGAATGAATCTGCAAAGGTGTTCCATATCTCGAGATCCAGTGTTGGACTAGAGTCTCTGCTACGGTGGTAGCCTCTTGATCTGGAATGGGATATGCTTCCGGCCATTTGGTGAAGTAGTCGATGGAAACAAGAATGTATTTGTTCCCATCAGCAGTTCTTGGTAGAGGACCCAGGATGTCAATCCCAATTCGTTCGAAAGGAGCTCCAACGTTGTACAGATGTAGCTTCCCTCTGCTTCTCTTCTTCGGTCCTTTACGAGCAGCACAGGCGTCACAAGAATGGCACCACTTCTCCACGTCATCCTTCGCCTTACTCCAGAAGAAGCGCTCCCGAACTTTATTGAGGGTTTTCCAGACACCAAAATGTCCTCCAGTCGCACTACTATGTATTTCTTTCAGAACATCTGAAATCCTTGATCGGGGAAGTAGTAACTGCCACCTAGACGTTTTGCCGTCATCAGATTCCCATTTTCGGTGTAGCACGCCGTTCCGTAAATGGAGCGAGTTCCATAAAGCCCAGTATCTTTTTGTTGCAGGACTGAAGATGGAAACGTCCTGCCAGCTAGGTCGCCGACTGTCACTTTCCATGAACTCCAAAATTGGTTTTATGTCGGGGTCTTCAAGTTGATCTTTTCGAACTTGGTCGTCACTCCATGGATCAGGTTCTGATGATGTTGGAGTCACTGTCAATGACTCCATAGACCGTCATTGACTCCAATGACTCCATCCTACCGTCTGATAGGCGGTAGGGCTAGTCGTTCCATACTGCTTCTCGATTCGGGAACAATAGTGGCAGTTCTCAGGACAGGGTCTCCTTGATAAAGCGTCAGCATTACCGTGAGATAACCCTTTTCGATGCTTGATCTCCATGTCATATTCCTGGAGCCGCTGTATCCATCTGGCTATCTGGCCTTCCGGATTTTTGAAGTTCAAAAGCCAAGTTAAGGAGGCATGATCTGTCCGAAGCAGAAATTTTCGGTCGTAGAGGTAATGATGGAACTGTTCTACAGCTTTCACCATGGCCAGTAACTCCTTTCTGGTGACGCAGTAATTTCGCTTCGACCTTGATAAGCATTTGCTCCAGTAAGCGATGACATGTTCATTTCCGTCAATTTCTTGGGATAAAACAGCTCCGATGCCCTCGTTGCTCGCATCAGTGTCCAGGATGAAGGATTTTTCAGGCTGAGGATAGGCGAGGATAGGCGTTGATGTTAAAGCCTCCTTCAGTCGTAGAAATGCATCTTCGCATTCTTTGGACCATTCAAACTTTTGCTTGCTCTCCGTCAGCTTATGCAAAGGTCGTGCAATGTTGGAAAAACCCTTTACAAACTTCCTGTAGTACGTGCAGAGCCCCAGGAAACTTCGCAGCTGATGGATGTCTTCGGGACGACTCCAACTCTTGACTGCAGATACCTTTTCTGGATCGGTTTGTACACCTTCAGAAGAGATGATGTGACCAAGGTAGTTCACTTCCCGGCGGAACAAATTACATTTGGACGGGCTTAACTTCAGATTGGCTTCCTTAAGCTTTTGCAGCACCTTCCTAAGATTTGCCAGATGTTCTTCGAAACTGCGTCCCACGATGATGATATCGTCTAAATAGACCAGACAGGATTCGTAGGAAAGTCCTCTTAACACTGTCTCCATAAGAAGCTCGAACGTAGCTGGTGCATTGCAGAGGCCGAAGGGCATAACTTTAAACTGCCACAAGCCTTGTCCAGTTGTAAACGCTGTCTTCTCTCGGTCGTCAGGGTGTATTTCAACCTGCCAGTAGCCGCTCTTCAAGTCCAGGGTCGAAAACCACTTGTGTCCGGAAAGAGTGTCCAAGGTGTCGTCTATCCGTGGAAGAGGGTAGCTGTCTTTCTTGGTAATTTCATTCAGCCGTCGGTAATCGACACAAAATCTGGTGGAGCCATCTTTCTTTCGGACTAAGACGATGGGAGAGGCCCAAGGACTGGAAGAAGGTTCGATTACATCATTCTCCTTCATCTCTTTCAGGAGGGTCTCAACCTCTTCCTTCTTGGCGAACGGTAGTCGTCTTGGATGCTGTTTAATAGGGGGGTGTTCTCCAGTGTAGATCCTATGCTGCGTTAAATTCGTACGGCCAACATCCTCCGATGTAGATGAAAACAGATGCTTGAAGTCATCCACCAATTGTTCCGCAGCAGTTCTTTGATCTTTCGATAAGGGTGCACTCCCAATTAACTTCGATGTCAAGGACTCAGAAGACACAGTCTCGTGGGAATTGATTCTTCTAATGATGCAGTTTACTGGAGTACAAGTTGCCAGCACTTCACCTTTCCGGATATTCCTTGGCCTTTCACTCACGTTGACGACTCGCACAGGAATTACATCTTTAGAAAGGTCCACCAGCGTAGATGCTACCAGCATTCCTTTTGGGCTATTGCTTAAGTTGGGGTATTCAATGAGTCCAAATCGAAAACTATTGCTTTCTTCAATGGAGCCAGGTACTAATGATTCTGACCTTGAGGGAATCGATAAATCTGTTTGGGCTATTATTTGATGAGCGGATTTTACATCACTTTCTGCGGGGAAAACGGCTATGTCTTCTCTCATCGAGTGCAGCTCATTTGTCTTGAAGTCGAGGTTGAAGTCATACTTCTTTAAAAAGTCCAATCCGAGAATGAAGGGGTCTGTGATAGCAGCAACGAATGCCGTATGATGGTAAGTGGCGTTTCCAAACACAATTTCTAAGTTTACTTTACCTTCAATCTCGATCTTGTCACCTGTCACAGTTTGGAGGGTAACGCAGGGCGGCGTCCATAGAATGTTGAGTCCAAATTGACGAGCCACATCTGTTCTAATGATTGTAACATTGGCTCCAGTGTCAATAATCAGTTCGCAGGGAAACCCGTTTACGTATGCGTAAACAAACAGTTCATTACTGCCGCCACTCGTCGATGAAATCTGGAAAACTTTAAGATGGGGCTCATTCCAATTTGGCGACCTCCGCCCCGCGAGATTGCCATGGCTTAGTTTTCCTGGACCTGGGAGGGAGAGGTGCTCTTCCCTCTGGTTTCTTGGCGAGCTTCACAGTTTCTTCGTAAGTGACCCTCGCCGCCACATTTCCAGCACTTAAGTGATTGTCCATTTTGGTACTTGGGAGCCGAAGTCCTTTTGAGGATTCCTGCAATTTCTTTTATTTGCTTTTCCAGTTCAGCAAAGCGTGACGAAACCGGATCTGGCTCACCAGTTTTCACGCCGCGGATTGAATGGCGATCCTTGCGGGTTGCTTGCTGGGCGGCCTCCAACTTCATCGCATACACAACAGCAGAACTCAGGTCTTTGACATCCGCCATCCGTAGAGCTTTCTGGATTTCCGGATCTCGAACCCCGTCGATGTAGTAGTTGAGTGCCAGGTTGTCTCGAACATCCGCAGGACAGTCGCAAAAAGCAAGATGAGACAGTCTCTCGACGTCCGCCGCTAGCTCTTGCAGGGTTTCCCCGGTTTTCTGGAAACGGGACTTCAACTGGAGTCGGCTGAAATCTTTCTGGCACTTCTCACCGAAGCGAAGCTCCAACGCAGATGTGAGGGCGGCGAAATCCAGGCGCTGGCTGTCCGGAAGGGTCTGAAGAATGTCCGCTGCGTCACCTCTCAGGGATGCTGCAAGATGGCAGGCCTTGGTAGCAGAGTCCCATCCGTTCGCTTCCGCCACTATCATGAACTGAGTTTTGTAAACCTGCCACGAAGTTTTCCCATCAAATGTGGCAAGTTTAATGGACGGTCGAGTAACCGATGTGGGAGCGCCAAACTGTACAGAGCTGCTTTCCGCGGTCGCCAATCTCCTTTCCAGGTCTTTAAAGATGTCTTCTTTAAGTTGATTAAATTTTCTATCTTCTTCTTCCAGTTTATTTTCTACAGCATTGCATCGGCCTTCAACGGAACTTAATTTTTCTTCAAATTTCTCTTCGATTTTATTTTCCACTGCGATGAATCGGCCTTCAACTGCCTCAAACTTTCCTTCAATAGCATCAACTCGATGCTCTATCTCATTAAATTTATTTTCCATCACAGTCTTTACCGAAGTAAGATCGTTTTTAATTTCCTCTTGGTTAGAAACTAGGTCATTTTTCAGCACCGTTAAATCACTTTTCAATTGGTTTTGATTAGCCGCCAAACTTTCGGTCAAGTCACTTTTCACAGCATTAATTGCTTCCAGAAGTTGTTTTAATTGGTCATCCATTGCGCGAGTAATCACCATAAAAACAAAGTCTATAAATTCAAAGTCTTTATGAAAAAAAATGTCCAAAGTCACACTTACTCCAAGAAAGTCCAGAAGAAGCCCCACGTTGGGCGCCAAATTGTAACGGATTCGGTGCGACTTCCACTTTCTTGAAATGAAGACACAGTTCTTGATAAAAACACAGGAAATTTATTTACACTATGTACAGGAAAGATCTTCAACAACTGCTAAATTATTCATCAGCAATTAAGCAATTATCACACAACACCGTAAACTCAACGTTTACACACGTATTTACTTCCAAATACGAAAACAACACAGCGAAATGCCTCGCTATAAACAGAGCAAAAATCTTCTCAGTTCGAAATATCAATCGAAACTCACTGTTCCACACGCTTCTGTAAAGTAGTAGACCGTTATCAATGAAAAGAAAGAAAATAGGGGTCGTATACTTTAGCCGAATGAAAAAGGGGTTGTATATTCATTACGGGAAACTATTTACAGGTTACGTTCCTACAATAATTACTATTTACAGAATTTGTAACAAAAAAAATATATATATATATATAGTTTTTATTTGGAAGCTTTTTGGATTGAAATTTATTTGAGATGAAACTTTTTAAAATTTGAAACACATTTATCTTTTTCCCATCCATATTTCGAAAAAATAAATAAACAAATAAATAAAATATAAAACACCAAAAATAATCTTTTTAAAGCAGTAATTATTTTTGTTTCAACATAAATATCTAGCACATTTAGAGAGAATGGCTCACATTTACCTCTATTCTGCTGTAAATATTGTAAGTGTGTATACTCAAATTTAAAAACAATTGTGAACAAGTATATAGTGAAAAAAAAAGCCTTTTTTAAAAATCAATATGATTTTCTGAAACTCACACCCTGTATTAATATCAGTAAGGCAACAAAAGGGCAATAAAATATTTTAAACATTTCACTGATTATCTTATATCGTGCTGTGTATGATTTAAAATTGACTTATCATGTATTTTTGAAAATTTCAGTATCAAAATACTGTACGAAAATAATTGAAAAAAAAAAAAGGTATGTTTTGAGTTGATGTTAAATGGATTTGTATATCTTTACTTATAATAAAGCTGAAAGTCTCTCTGTTTGGATATCTCTATGTCCGGATCTCTCTCTGTCTGTCAGGATCTCTGTGACGCGCATAGCACCTAGGCCGTTCGGCCGATTTCCATGAAATTTGGCACAGAATTAGTTTGCAGCATGAGGGTGTGCACCTTGAAGCGATTTTTCGAAAATTCGATTTTGTTCTCTTTCGACTCCAATTTTAAGAACATTTTCCCGAGCAAAATTATCATAAGATGGACTTGTAAATTACCAAGTTATCATAAAGTGGAACCGTAACATGGGCAAGCCAATTGGCGAGAAATTCATCATACATTATTTGTAAATATACAGGCGAACCAAAAGACCTTTTAATTTCCTACTACGGGCAAAGCCGTGCGGGTGCCACAAGTCAAAAATAAAATAATAAAAATTGACTATGAACACTGATTTTAAAAAAAAATCAATCAATTAGTACATGACACAAAAAAAAGGAAATGTAAAATTTCACAAAAA
Source organism: Uloborus diversus (assembly GCF_026930045.1). NCBI lineage: Eukaryota > Metazoa > Arthropoda > Arachnida > Araneae > Uloboridae > Uloborus > Uloborus diversus. The sequence goes on along the minus strand of NC_072732.1, from coordinate 118,127,178 downwards.
TATGAATTATAAAAGAAAGAAAATGAATTACAAGTTTCTGAGAAAAGTAGCTTACTTCAGTTACTAAAAAAGAAAAAAAAAGTTTTTTTCACTTGTTAATTACCATATTTGTTACAGGAAATGTTAAGTTCATGATAGTGCATATTTTAAAAGTTTTACTGACCAAAGTATTCTAACTTAGTACCACTTGTTTATTTAAAATGGCTAAATAAAAATGAAAAAAAAAAAAAATTAGTTAATGGAAATGTACTAAAAGCAATTTTTCCGCATTAATTAGCTTCATTTGTTTGTTTAACTTTCTTTAAATGCATTCTGTCAGTAGGAAATAACGGAGATAACTTTATGTTTACAGTTCATATTCACGGTTGCATAATGAGTTATTGTTTTAAAAGAACTGTATCTTTTAAATTGTCTATTATTTGTCTATTTTTACTCAGAACTGTATCTCATTCCAAGTTCAAATGAAGGTTATTGTCAAAGTACCAAAGCAAAACAAATAACTCCTCGATGTTTGAACTCCTTGAAAATTATCTTATAATACAAAATAACGCGTAGGATCGAAATGCAAATTTTTAAATATGTTACACAAAACTTTTAAAACATAACTACATCTATACACGTCACAAAACATAAAAATAGTACAGCGTTGTAATTACAGCGCTGTCCGAAATGTACGAGTATAAAAATAACATAGTTATATCCCACTGCGCTCAGGCTCAGGGGGGCCACGAGCTTAAAACTTTTGGAAGGGCAGAAATTCTCGATTTGCCGAATGGAACTCCAAATTTAGCCGAATAATGATAATTTTGCCAAAAAGAAGGCTGCATTTTGCCAAATAATGAAAATTTTACCGAATAAAACTCCGAACTCTGCCAAATATAACTCCAAATTCTCCCAAATATAACTCCAAATTTTGCCGAATGAACTTCAAATTTCACCTAATAATGATAATTTTTCCAATAGAACTCCTAATTTTGCCGAATGTGTCGAATCGTCAGACAAAATTTACCGAGTAAGGAAATTTTTGGGAGGCCGGCCACGGTGACCTCCCGCATCGGGGTCGCCAACATCTGCGTCGTTGATGTTTTTTCCATTAAATTTTTCGACTCACAGAGAAAAATTGAGTTCACGGAGGATCATAAAGGGAAATTGTAGTGTTTGAAATAAATAAATAAATAAAACGGTAAAGAAATTGGAAAAGTGTGAACAGTATTAAGATTTGCCCATTTTTACAAGTAGAAAATGCTCCTATTATTACTGAATTCGTCAGTCTCATATGGAAGTTGGCTACAAGTTTTGTCCTTGAACCCAACCTTCAGATCTTCCGCATCATTGAAAAAAGAAGTTTGCCTTCCTTGTAGCGGCTCGCTACGTACACGCGAGTTTCTACTACAACAAATAACCTACCAGCAAAACAAAGCTTTTTTTTTCCAATGTGTTTTTCATTAGGAAAAAAAAGCTTTGAAAATCGACTAATGACGAGCAACCAACAAGAGAATTTTGTACATGGGTCGATTTTCTGCACAGACCGAACCGATTTTTGTAAAATTGTATCTGGCATTATTCTGCGAACTATAAAATTGTATGTTTCTTTTTACAAACAGTTCAGTCGTTGGAAAAAATATATGTATTTGGGGGAACCAGGGCCATGCCGTCCCTATGTGCAAGGTCGTGCGATGCACGACGGCGCCAGAGTCAAAAAAGCGCAAAGCTCTACCAATCAAAAATCCTTCAAATGAGAGGAAAAAAATCTCCAATGGTAGTATGTCTATAATTTCACAATGTGGAGCATACGAAGCGTAAGAAATTTGCTATTCTCCATTTTGGTTCTTGCAGTGAATATATTGTATTATAATTTATACACCTCCAGAATGATGAGTTCAATGTTTTTCAAAAATATTCTTCATTATTGATGAAAAGAAAAAAAAAGCGTCTTAGGAAAATAAAGTGATTTTAACAAGAAAAAAAATAATGATGTTGGAGTAAAACTTAAGTTTCTTTCGAAAGGTATCTTTGAATTGAAAATGTTCAATAGTTACAGCTAATTGGTCAGTTACTCCGTCCTCCGTCCTATTTCTTTTATTTTTTTTTCCTTATTATTATTATTTTCTAGTTCGTCCGAAAATAAGATAGTCTTCAAAATGCTACTCCTCCGATTCTTTCGCTCTCAACCGCCAAAAACATTACGGAGTACATCAAATTTCGTTTCCAGATCTTCAATTTCGCAAAATTCCCGGGAAAAGTCCCCGAATACCTGACAACATCGCTTGAAACTGCGTTCGAAAACCACCTAAAATTGCGTTTTTGGAGCTTGAATTATGAAAGATTCCCGGTCCTAATGTTACCATTATCAATTATGGTCTAACAATCGCGTTTTTAAGACTTCAATTTCAGAAAATATTCGGGAAGAACGTTCGAACCGCCTTCCTCTAATATCATTAAAATTTAGGTTTTTAAAACATGACTTACGTAAAATTTAAGTTTAATAGCCTCTGAACCTCTTCTCCTGACATCATAGAATATTTCTTCAGTTTTCAGCCTTTAATTTTGAAAAAATTTCCAGGGGAGGAGCTCCAAAACCTCTTTCCCGTAAAAATCTTCAAAGTTGTCTACAATTGCGTTTTTGGAAGTTCAATTTCGAAAAATTGGAGGGAAGAGGAGAAATTTATTTCTATCTGTTTTTTTTTTTTTTTTATTTTTTAAACATCGAGTAAAATTCCAGAGTTCCATCCCTTATTCTAACTTCAATAAATGTGGCCTATAATCGCGTTTTAAGGCTTCAACTTCTACAAATTTCCGCGGAGCCCCTTGTACCCTTTTTTCACATAACACCACCAAAGACCATCTAAAATTGCGTTTTTAAAACTACAAATTTCAAAAATTTAAAAGAGAATTTTTTTTCAATGCGCCCTCAAAAACCATTTTCTAGTTGCGCCACTACTCCTGTTGACATGTTTTGACAAGCATAACTGTTTTATTAAACATTCATCACTTAGAGATTAGATAGATACTCACAGTGGAGTTAACTTTGATACATCAAACATTTTTCTTTTTCCAAAACGCATTATTAGCATGTCAGAGGTGCTGCTGAACTCTAAATAATTTCGAGGTATGAAGTAAAAACGTACAACATATTCCAAAATTAAATATTCATGCACTATTTTTTTTAATAAATTTAATGACAAACGTATTTTTTTCCATTTTATTGTTGTCAAAGAAACAACCTCTTTCCTGGTGTTAACTATATTTTCCCCGAACGCCAGAGCATCAAGGTGCTCGAAAGACATTTGCACGACGGCGCCGATGAGGCTTTGCGCGGCCCTGGGGGGAACCTGTCTTGGAGTTGGGGAGCGGGGAGGACTCACCAAAAGAAAAGGTGGTTTGAAACCAATTTACATAACATTTGCAATAGTTTTGCAAAAAAAAATTCTGGCAGACGCCCCCCCTCCCCTCCCCTCCAATTACAGCACTGGTTAATATTACTGATCCTCCGAATCCTAAAAAGGTAATGCTTCACAAAAAACAACTTCATCGTTGTTGAAATTGTTCTTAGGATGTGCACTGCCGTGGAAAGGTAAAGCGCCGTAACAGCAAGTTTTTCGTTTTTCGTTTTTTTTTTTTTTTTTTTTTTTTTTTTGTCATCTATTGTACTTAAGCTTTATCGTACAAGCTTGCTTGTTTGGTTTTCGCTGAAAATAAAGCACGAAAAAAACGCCAAGTTCCAAAATTTCCCTACTGTTTGTATGGAATTCAAAACGCGTTTCTTCAAGTACCTCAAAAATTAATTTCTGCAGATACTGTGCTTTGCTTTCTCACGGTATTACAATGGATGTCAATCAGAATGATCATAATAATTTAATCGATTCCGTTTTTTATCCCGACATCTGTAACGTAAAATAGGGATTCCTAGACGAGAATGTCCAAAGCATAAGTATTTTGCCTACCTCTCTATGGATAATTAATCCCACTTTTCACAAACTGTCAATTTACCAACACCTCCCATCTCCTCCCCTTCAAATCGTGATGTCATTTGTGAACAGCCCCGAAGGGACATTAAATCTTTTACTAGTAAGTTAAAAGAAAATTTTTTAAAATTTTCATGTTTTAACTACAACCCCTCTCCACCCCCACCCCCTTTCTCATTATAAAAGGAATCAATTTTTTTGCAGAGGAAAATTACAGGATTATTTTTTTTTTTTTTTTTTTTTTTTTAATGGCAGACCACTTGAAGCCGATGAAAGGAGGAAAATAGTTTACAGTTTCAGCGCATCATTGATTTATTCAATGGCTACGTGAGCAAACTACTAACAAATCAACCGGAGACAAATCGGAGTCCTTTTTTTGCGTTAAGATGGAGGAGAACCAGTCTTTTTGAACTTTTACATCTGATTTTTATTGTATGGAATTCTAAATGGTGAAAATGCTACTCTTTGAGGAAACGGGAACCTTTCCCACGCTAGAAACGAGGAGAATTTAAACTGAAATTATACACCAATGAGTTCCCACTTATTTTTTTTTTAAGAAAAAGCGCAACTTCTACGCGTCTAGCAATCCAAAATTAGATATTATTGTTCATGGGCACAGCGAAGAGGTTTAACCATCTTCAGAACCCTTAGTTTTAGCCATATTGCAAATCCTAGTATGTTAATGTAAATAGAACACAGACCAAAAAATTGTAAAATTTTTGGAGCCAAAAAAAAAAAAAAAAATGCCAAAGTCCGAGTTTGTACAAAAAATTTAACACTGCGTAGTTTCTGAAAGATTTTTGTTCTGAAAGTAATTGTGGAACCTCAAATTTGTCGAAATCGAAAAAAAACACGACGTGTAATGTAAGACTGTTATGGAAAAACCTCTCCACCAACAAGAAAACTCTCTCTCTGTTATGATTAGCATCACACCTCTTCTCTCAGATGAAAATTCTGTGTTGGTAAACTAGTTTTTTTTCCCTTCCCCTTTTGCGTTTTTAAAAAAGAAAAAAAAAAGAGTGCACTAAACAGGAAATATAAAGTAACAATAAAAGACACTTAATAATTAAAGAAAAAAAAACCAAAAAGGAGTAATAATAAAGTTATTCAATGGATCACTTGCATTTCGTCATCACGAAAAAAGTAGGAATGCCCCAATAGATATCACATTCTTGTCGTTTTACTTTCAAGTAACATTATAACGTAATTTTATTTTCCGTAAATTATCTTGCTCCTATTTATTTATTTTTTGCAAGATTTTATTTCTTGCACTTAAAATCAGATTTTTCAAAAAAAGAAAAACAAAATCCACAATATTTTTAGATTTACCAATCACAACAAAACTATGATTCAATTTCACCTTCTTTTACAAAATTTCTAGTTAAAACTTCTCAACACATTCATGAAAGTTGATCCAAACTATCTGTCTAGTCAATGTTAAGCACATTTATTTTAGCTGTCACGCGATACATGAGGCAGGAACAACAAGTAGAACTCAAGAAACGTTCCTGAAACCGTTCAACAATCGCGTATCCAAAAAAAGCTTCATGCGTTCAAAATCCAAAAAAAAAAAAACATAAATTTCTCCCTTTTCTTTTTTTTTTTCTATCTCCCCCCCCCCTCCTCTTTTTAAATTTATTTTCGCAATTGCAAAATTTACATTTAATTCAAAATTGATGCTAAACTTGGATCCCTTGTCGTATTAGTTGGAAATTATCATATTATAGGAAATCGTGGCGTAAAATGGATTATAAAAAGTTTAGGGGGAAAAGCGATACATTACACAAAAAAAATTCTGACGTCACCTAAGTCGCATCCGCTTGCTCTCAAGGGATGTAAAATGGTGTAATCTTCGAAACGATGTTGCATGATGCACCAATTACGAAGCAAATAATAAAGTTTTCTGTGGGCGAAGCAATTTTTTGATGGGTTTGTCATGTAACTTTGTGGCTGTCCACAAATGATATCACATTTTTGTTTTTCAAAAAATTTAATTTTGACCTCCTTCTTTCCGGTGACACAGAGTGTCACATGCCACGCTGTTTTTCTTAATCACATTGTTGTTGAAAAAAAAACGTGACGTGATGTCACTTTTTGGAACCCTCTCTCTCCCGTCTCCCCCTTGTCACCAACTCACAATTTCGCGAAACCCCCTCCCCCATTAAAAGCATGACTTTATTTGTGGAGGACCCCTTAATACACTTTCTATGTGCATTTCTGACGCAAGTTATCACACTTGCAGAGAGATAAAGATATATGACTTATTTCTCCTTTCTTTTACGATCTAAGGTAGAATACTTAAAAGCTTATCATATCTAGCAAAGTTTACATATTTTGCAATTTTTCCTAAAAGAGTAACACTGTTATCTAACTTAAAATTTTCCTTCTTGTTCCATTTTTATTGGTTTTAAATATTTTTTATAATTATATGAAGGAAAACTTAAAATTGCATTATCATTTTTTTCAATTCGTTAATTTTTTATGGCTATCTTAGAGATTTTTTTCAGATTCCCGGCTTTCTCTAGTTTTTTCTCAAACTCTAAGATTTTTATTTCTGATAGCCATTGTTCTGCAAAAACGAAAAACAGTCTCCCCCGCCCTCCGAGAAAAAACATAGTGATTTTATGCAAGAGCTGATCTTAAAAATAAAGAAGTACATGCGGCGTTTTTATTTTACACACAAAATTTCGGATAACAAAAATTAGTTTTTTTGAACATATCTTTTAAAGTAATTTTCTTCTAACTTTCTTCCATCGGCTTGGAAACTGACCCGTACATGGTCATCTAACAATGAACATACAACAGCAAAAAAAAAAAAAATGGTTACGGTTGCTGAAAGTATAAGGGGCATTCCAAGGTATTTTTGACATTTATGTCGAGTCCGTAACGTGACCTTTTCTGCTATAACTTTTTAATTTACTGTTTGATTCGCATATTATTTTATTTTGATCTTTTCCTACCAACACACCAGCTGATATTAAAATAATTTGCAAATCAAACGGTAAATGAAAAAGTTATCGCAAAAAAAGGTCACGTTACGGACTCGACATAATGTCAAAAATACCGTGGAATGCCCCATAAGGCTATGAAACTAGATTTATTTATTCAGAATAATAAATATTAACAAGTGTTTTTCATTTATTTAGTTGACGACAATAATAAATTTTACTATCGACTTCCTGAACAATCACCGTTTTAATCACGGAAGGTTTAAACCGTTTAATCGGAAGGTCACACAGCGCGCAGAGACGAACATACGAGTAAGCCAAAAGAGACACTAGTTGTCAATTAACCCCGTATTATTCAAGGGCTATCGTAACGACAAAGCCTATGTGCCGCTGTGGTTACTAAGGTAATTGACTACGCAGAAGAATAACAATATATATCTAAAAGTGTATGATCAGCAAGGAAAAAAAATCTCGCAATCTGTATTTAGAATAAGAGTTCAACAAAATTCCAACAAGTTGTTTGAACTTTCATCAAAATAACTCAGATAAAATTGAAAAAAAAAAAAAAAATGAGGCAGTGGGGGCAAAGGTCTGTAAGTGGACATTTTCAAGTTTTGAGTAAAACGCGTTTAAAGATAACTTCCTAGGTAGGTTTTTATTGATTTTTTTTTCTAAATCATGCTTCAGCAGCATCTACCAGGGATACTACTTCTATCTCTTGTCCCAAGACAGAGGAGAGGTTCACCTACCATTTGTACTGGTTATCTTCAAATTTTTAATTTTACCTCTTACATCCCTTGGTTCACTGTCTAATGTGTAACTATTCTTTCGGTAGCTGATCTACAACCGTTTTTTTTTCTCTTTCTTCTTGCCTGCTATCGACCAAGAATTTTCAAACTGCTTGACCAGCCTCTGAAAGCGAGTACGGTGGACGCCGGATCATTGAATCAGCGGTTAATTGAATCAACTGCTTTAATGAATCAAATTGTGAAAAACGGAAGAAATTCCAGCTTTGTTGAATTAGCCGCTTTATTGAATCAGCCGCTTTATGGAATCAAAACTGTTTAGAACAAATGTGATTCAAATAAGCGGTGACCACTGTATGTGCTTCACTGAATGGAGGCTAACAAAACAGGGGTGTCCCTGTGTGTCGTATGTAAGAATTTATTTTGGTTGGTGCCAAATCAAAATCTTATGATAACTTTTTCAGTTTAAGTTGGAAAATATTAAAATAATTATTCACAATGAGTGGTTTTAAACTTAATATTGGGAGGGGTAGAGGTCTGATCGGCTCTCCCCTTACATCTGCCCTAGGTGCTCACGACGAAGGGGGTTGACCGCGCACAGATTGGCCATTGAAATGTTTAGGTGGGTGTTGAAAGGCGACATTTTTTTTTTTTTGAAAAGTATCGTTCTTGGAAATGCTTTTTAGATTTTGAGAGGGATGGAATGGCTCTTGGAGGGATGGGCACTCCTAGTCAAGAACTCCTATTCCATTGTATAACATCAAAGTAAAAGCTCAAAATAATAATAACTACAATATCAATGTTAATAATAAAATATTCAGAAAGTACTGTCATCAACTCACCAAATCGAAAAATTAAACCAACTATTACATCATAATATAAATAATTGTAAACACACAATATTCCCCCCAAAAAAAATCAGCGATTTCGTAAACAAAGTATTTGAAAAAATGTGAGAAAAAAAATTTAAAACAAAGATATTAATTCATTCCAATGCTCTCTTTTAAGAAATGCTTAAGATGTTAGCAATTTGCAAAAAAATGTTTGGTTTCAAACTACTCTAAACTGCGATTGTCTTTTGTCAGATTCCCCCAAAGCACGGCATCACAATCGATTAAAAATAAATACTTCTGATGAAACAGAAAGAATTAATGAGGTTGGAGTTAAAGAGAAGCAATTAAATTCTTTTAATGGATTTAAAGGAATTCAGAAAAAATATATATATAATTTAATGATGCTCTATAAATACTAATACTAAACATATATGCATATACTCACCAATCACGTCCATTATAATTATTATAATCCAACTAAATAACCACATGCCATAAAGGCAGTTTAGCGTGAGAACCATGAAACATTATCTACTTAAACAGGCAATGACATTTCTTTTATTAAATAATAACTGATAAATAAATTACCTGATATCAATTGAGAGCATTCGTTCTGCCCATCATTGCGTAATTGAATCAATCCAATGGCTCAAAAAAAGTTATTTAAAGGGATTTATTTCAACACCAGACAATTTGGATGCGTGTTCTCTTCCTCTGAGCTTGGATATGATAATGACAAGAGAGAAGAGATCTCAGCCCTCATCACAGAGTGTTCACGTGTACCCTGTTCACGTGCTTTCGCCGGTATGACCAATAGAATCTAAGCCGCTCAGAGTGTCAGAGCCATGATCGGTGATATGCGTGGAAGGGACCTTTATTTGGCGACAAATCCCTTTCATTGGCGACTCTTTAATTCTGCGTTTTTAGCTGACCGAGTAATCAGCTGATAAGAATAATAAAGCCAGAAAGACCGAATTACACAAGAGAAAGAAACAGCTATTTCTGTGCAGCATATCATACGTCATTTTATATTTCAGGATTTTTTTGTCACCAAATGAAAAATTTTACTTGATTTGTAAAAATGAATTATTCTGATCGAAACGTTTTTGTCAACAAACAAACAAATTTATCTCCAAATAGTAAAATATGTATAAAATTGCGCATTTGCGAAGGAAAAAGTTGTACTATTTTTAGAACAATATTGCAATAAAACGCGCGAGCGTGATAAAAATTTCTGTTTCGTTCATTAACTTATTTGTTTCATTAATTCAGCTAACGAAACTTGATTCAAGAGATTAGAAAAAAATAAACAATAAGTAAAAGTTTGTTTTAAAAAAGCTGAATTTTCAGCTGAGAAAGAAGGTTAATCTACGAAGACTTCCAATTTCTGTCGATTGCCATTTAAAAATTATTTTATAAATACTAAACGTACCCTCAAAATATTAATATAGTTCATGAAATACACGACCAGTTCCGTCATTCTAGCCGAGAACTGCAGGGCTGATGAGTGCTGATAGGCACGAAACTACAGTCCTCCGAAAGAATGACTGAGCTGGCTGTGTATTTCATATATTTCAGCTTCGCCCTGGCTATAGGGCGGTAACTTACTGAAAATATTAATATAGGTGTTGTATTTTTTTTTTTACTTAATTTTAACTTAAGGCGTAATTGAATCAATCCAATGGCTCAAAAAAGTTATGGTTATCTGCAGACAGAGGTGCCACATGAAAGAATGGATTCCATTCCTTAGAGAACGCATGGTCTGATTATGCCGTGAAATGAAACAACCATTATAAAAACAACCAAAAACCATCGCTGCCATTCAGTGCTTATATTGTCGGTTCTCTATGTCCATTTATATACTCTAAAATGCTTTCGTTGCTACAAATCGTGGATTAAAAACTACTCTAGATAACCTTTGCTGCAAGAACCCCTGAATTAAAAGTCATACATTAAAATGTGGTTGTTTCCATTAGTCAAAAGTACTACTTTTATTCACTGAAGTTGATAGAATGAGCAAAAAGAAAAAACATGGAACGAGGAAAATCTTTTATTTCCAAAACGTTAAATTTTTAATGATTTTTTAAAATAAACTAATGGCATCAGTGAATGGCTTTTCATCACATGTGATGTTATATGCTGAAGTGTAAGAAAGGAAATTGAATCTGCGCACCGATTAGAACAATGGGGTCGTTTCCAAAATTTTGAAAGTATTTTTTTCTGAAAAAGCATGCTTAAAAGCTTAGGATTTGACCATTTTTAAAGAATTTGTTTAAGTTTAATATTTTTAAAAAAATTACTGAAATCGGTGCGCTTTCATTGTTTATATTTCTTGCCGATGACATCACAAATGATGAGAAGCCATTCAGTGCTGCCATTCACGGTCCAAAATATTTAATTCGCATCTTTACTCATGTGTATTGGCAACGATAAGGTTGATAGCAAGCGTAGAGCGCAATTTTAATTCGCTTCTTGATTATCATAACGTGGAAACGCAGTACAAAGATGCGCCAAAATGCATCATTTGTGACGTCATAAAGATCATGCCTTGTTTGAAAAATCGGACATTTCAAAAAACTAATTAAAAAATAACTACTGGGAAAATGAAAGAATTTTCCGGGTCTATGTTTTTTTTATTATTATTTATTTAAAACAATTATTAGTGAACAATTATTTATTTTGTCTGAGTATGGGATCGTAAATAAGTTTATATTTGTTCATCTAAAGAAGACAAGATAAAGCTAATACGCAAATAGTTCGACGCTTGTGTGTATCTCAATACACAAAAACTATTTCATCTTAAAAAAAAAAAAAAAAAAAAAAAGTTTTATTCATGATGAGCTCACAAGCATGTTCCGATTACATTTCCATCAAACTGGTACCAGAATTGATGTGAAGAACTTATATATTTTTGATAGCAAAATTATAAGTTATTTGGATTTTCTTTTTTCTTCTTAGAATTTCCATACCTACTTTCTTCTGAAGTCTAAAGGGTGCAGAATATAAAGACATTTGTTCACATATTATTACTTAGTGGTTGATAAATTTTATTTCGATAAAAAATGTTTTTTAAGTAATTTTACATTGTCTTTATAAATTTTTTGAGAGTTTTGCGAAAATTCCGATATGTTTTATATGGGCAAAACTTCGCCGTTTAGTTTTATTAATTTAAAGTCAGGCAGCTACATTTGACAAAATTTTTCTGGCAATTTTAAATCGTTTATTTCTGTCCTGTAGTTGATTTTAATTACTTTAGTTATTCTGGTAAAAAAGAAAAAAAAAAGAGTTTTTCTCTCTTTCACAAGTCCTCTGAAATATTTGATAAACTCGAGTTGAGAGCTGTGTCAAACATGAGTTTAACTCCGAAAGTGAGTTTTTCAGACAAGTTGTCTTATGAGGAACAAAAACTAGAGCTAGGGTTAAAGGGAACGTATTGATAAGGCTCAGCTGAAATCAGTTAGCAAACAACTAATCACGCCTCTACTCGATGATCAGTGATGTCGAGCTGACGCATGAATCAGTACACTACAATTCATCTTTACAATTCTTAATACGATTTCCTTTCGCCCATGAAAAGCATAGGTTTTCGACCCTGTTTTTACATATAATGAAGTGAAATAGAATAAAATTTAAGATAATTCAGTAGAATGGGTCATTAGTCCGTATACAAAAGCTCAAATCCATGACTAGATTCTTTCTCGTTTTCAGGAACGTGAGTCAGTTGAAGAAAGATGATGCTAAAAACGAAGGAAGAATTGGTTGATAGGGTTGGTTGGGATAAGTGGGACTCCTTTTGAGAATAGTTTGTTTTTGAAACCTTATATAAAAGTTTTTAAACAAACAGACTTAAACTTATTCTCTTATTTTATCATAGACATTATTAATCAACAAAAGTTTATCATTATTTTCTAAAATAATACTTCAAATATTTTTAATGATTTTATTTTTTTAAGAACCAGATGGGTGTTTCACTTACCCCAAAAAAGGCTAAATGCTACATCCCCCTTTTATTTAAGTTTAATGAAGCATATCTATAAAAAGGGGTAAGGGGGTTTCACTTGATAAAGTATGTAAATTCTTGGTATGAATTATTTTTTTGTAAATAATCCCTTCATGAGATATTTACTATCTTATAAATCTGTATGACGGAAAGTTTCAAGCAAAAATATTACATCTGTGAAGTTTATTGAAAGCCTATAACTGCATATTTTACTTTGACATAATAAAAGTGTGTTGAATAAACGTAATACAGTTGATTAAGATCAATTTTGGTAAATTAGCAAAACTATAAGTTGATAAAGAAATTTGAAATACTAAATGACTGCGTCTTTTTAAAGTTGGCTACCACTGTGCTAACCCACTTACCCCTTATAGCAAAAATTTATGGAGTAAGTGGGACCCCTCCTCTTAAACATTTATTAATGATATTTTATGCAAAAATTCTTATTGTAGTCTTCTTCCCACTTTAAGTTAAACTACACATGGACCTAGAAAAAAATTAAACTAAACCCAAATTTCAGCAAAACCAATCATTGTGATGAAATATGACATGATCAGTGTAAAAAAAGTATAAAAACGATAGTCATATTTCAGTTTTAAGGGACCCACTTACCCCAACCAACCCTATATGCCTTCTGTTGACTGGGAGCGGTAATCTGGAACAGGCGCTCCGATGTGAGATTACGGGAAAACACTGTGATCTTCCAAAACTTTCCTTATTCGGCAAATTTTGTTTGTCAATTCGGCAAAATTTGGAGTCTCATTCGGCAAATTGAGAGTTTCCGCCCTCCCAAAAATTCAACTTCGGGGCACCCCTTGTCTGGTAGTCGTACTCAAAGCCAGTACCAACCGTCAAGTAGCCCGTGCTTTTTCAATGGAACGTACAGAATTCAGATGACTCATCACACGATGGCAAAACTTGTCAAGATATTTTTAAAAAAAGCTGAAAGCGTCACCAGGTGCTAGCATCCCAAATGAAGAAAGGTTTAAGTACCCCGTTGTACCGCCTCTAGCATGAATGTACGAGGCGATACAGTCGAACATTAAGGCATGGCAATCTCGTATGACACCCTAAACCATCTCTTGTCACAGTTACTGTAAACGCGCCATTAATTCGATCAAACTCATTGGCTGTCCAATTTACTGTCTTAAGTGATCCCAGACATACTCGACTTGTTACAAATCAGGGCATCGCGCAGATCAGAGAAGGGATCATGTGGAAGAGTAAGTCCCCCGACACCCTTACTGTGTGTGACCGAGCATTGTCCTGTTACAAAATGACTCCTGGGAGTCCTGTACTGAGTGGCAACACATATGACAGATGCACTGCGCAAACGAACCGTTAGGTTTTCATGATGTTGTTGGTTAATATAAGCGGTGATCATGTATTATACGCCATTCAACCGGCTGCAGGGCACCCGACCAGCTGCAGAGTAGGGGGGCAGCTGAAAACAAAAGCAGGATAAGGGCTTCCTCGCTGTCGCCTTCATTTGGAGTAGTGTCTCGTTCGACGGGATTGGACTGCAACTGAATGGATCCTAATCGTCTTTAGCGACGAATCCAGATTCAATTTGAGCAGTAATGGCCATCTTGATAGTTTGTGGAAATCCCGTTTTGAACTTCCTAATAGTGCCTTGTTTTTCAACTGCCCACCTCACCCACAGCTAGGGGGCAGTTATAAGGCGCTATCATCCCTAATATTGATCCACAACATCATGATAGCCTAACGGTATGTTTGTGACATGCTTCAGCCACATGTGTTGGCACTCATGGCATGGGAGCCCTCCCATCGGACCCCGAATCGAGTCCGACCAAGACATTTCAGGCGTATTCATATCAAAATTGTATATCTTAAGGGTGAAAATAAATTATGGACAACGAGAACACTAAAATATACTCAAAATGTGTTGATTATGTGAACATGTTTCAACGGATGCAACGTTAATTACTAACAGCTGTACTCGGTGGCCGCCACGCCACCTGAACGCAGTACACGCAACCACGGACAACGAGAAAGAAAGTAAGCGACAAGAGAGCACGTGCTACTTCTTGTCGCACCAAAAAACTACATCACTTCACACAATATACCGTCACACAAAAAGCTGACAGAGCAGAATTTCAAAACCCTCGCATATTTCAAAAAAAAAAAAAAAAAAACTTCCGATTCCTGGGAGTAGTAACTACCCATTACCCTCTTTGCCGTGAAACCGCCAACTTTCTAAGAATACGCAATCTCTACAATGCATGAAGATGAAAACAGCGAGTCATTTTTTGTGAAAATTCGTATTTTATGTGTGATAGTGTGACGGCGACAATTCTGAAAGTATAAAAGCACAAATATTTCAGGGCAATTTTTATATTTTTAGCATAAATTTAGCAGCATTAATGGAAGCCATTCAACTATTTTACTTTTCGATGCAATGCATTTTATCTGTAACATGTACTAATTCATGTTATAGTTATCAGTGTTATCAAAGTGGTGCCATTCTGGGGAAAAAACAGCACTCACGCAAACTAAGATAAAAGCAAGATTGAAATATCTTATCACCGAGTGCTAAAATTAGCCCTATTACTTCCCAAAACGACTAAACATATTCTGTCATTTAGCTACGAGCCAAATATTGAAATCAAACCTGAATCAAACATGATCACAAATAACACCGAGGACGTTTGGATCATCTAACCTCTAACCGACACACCCTTTGAAAGTAAATTTATTTGAGACGTGGAAATATTTTTTGAATGAAAAGGCTCGAACCTACGACTTTTTTTCTATATCGGATTTGGGTATCCTTAAAGCCTTAGATCGTAGCTTAAGTAGCGACACGTCCGCCATCTTGGGGCTAAACGATGCTTTCCTCTATTTTCGATTTCGATTCCGAGTCACAACTAACTACAACTGTATTTATGTCGAGGACTACATACTAAGTGCCTTGCCTCCATTATTTTTTTTATACCGATAGATGGCAGCACCATCACCGGATCGAACAGTTAATGATAATTTAGAACTAGCCCAGGAACTAATAGCTACCTGGTGCTAGCACCCCCAGAGGTATCGTTTCACATGGAGGACATTGAGACCACGAGCATATTTAACGTCGCCCAGTCCCCTTTAATGACGACGGTGGATCTTCGACCATCGAGGTTCGAACTCAGGACCCTCCGTCCCGAATCCGACACTCTACCGATCGGGCTACCACAGCCCTGCTTTCCTCTATGTCTGTTACGGTGAAGTAGCGTGTTTTGCTTCTTGAATATGGTGTTTCGTGATTGTGAATTGACATGGAGTTAATAAGAAACCACAATTAAGAAGCAAAACAAGCTTCTTCACAATAGCATCCATAATCGAATAGAAGAAAGCATCGTTTAGACCCAAGATGGCGGGCATGTCATTACTTAAGCTACGATCCAGGGCTTTAGGTGTCCTTACCCTCGCACCTCACAAACCCTCAGGGGCGGACAGGAAAAAGCCACACCTTGAAAGCGCCAAAAAAAGAAAGATAAAAACTTTTCACGAAAGTGAACCATTTTTTGATCCTTGGTGTACCTCCAGACATTATTCCTAGATTCGCCTCAAATCATAAAGCCTCCTTTTTCCACCAAGGGACACCCCCTTCTCCCTCAAAAAAAAAAAAAAAAAAAAAAAAGTCCAAAGGGTAATAACTTGAGTTTATTAGTTATAAATATTCCAGAACTTATTCCGATTTGCCGACAGAGGTGTATAGTAGTTGCGCGATGGGTGTAACACCCAATGACGCAAGTTCGAACCTGGTCCCAGTCGGTAGATTTTCAAGATGTAGAACATCGACAGCGTCAGTGTCGTATGATTATGTGGCATGTAAAATATCTCTAGTACTTGTTTTGCTTTGAGTATTCTTGGCAAGCTAAATTTCTAGTTCAGTTTCGCATCGAAGAGATCCGAGGTGCCTTCATCTGGTGAGGAAACTGGGCGTCAAAGTTCTCGCGGTAATGGCATCCACCGTTAGTGGTGCTTCATGAAAGAACAGACGCTATTTCAGGGGATTGCGTCAGATCTATAAAGGGTTCTAACGCAGGTCCATTAGAAAGAAAAAAACTCATTTCAATTTTCACTACTTTCCTACTAGAAGGCGGTGATTGCACCAAGATGGTACCAGAAAATACTTTCACTTTACTCCTTCGTGATGATTACCTGCCTAATATTTGCTATCTTCAAAATATGTCGTAATTCGCAATTCAAATGAGCTATAGCAAGCACAGCAATATCTGGTTAATGGCGACTCAAAGAGACAAAAAACAAAGATCGATCCAATTACGTAAGAATATAACCAGTCCAATGAGACATGAACTTTGTCCAAGAAAACTTGAAATGTTTTCCCGCTTTGATTAATTTCTTAAATCATTATAAGATGGTGTTTTCAAGCTACTTGACTGCGAATTGCATCGATTCGTAAGCCTGACTCCACTACTTACTTTCAACAAAATTATCGGCCAATTAGTCCTTTTTTCTTTTCTTTCGAAAATGTTCATGAAAGCTCTTAATAATTTAATCCTCCTTGACTTGAATATTCTGATTGACTTGATTCTCTTAACGCCTAGTGGCGCATGAGGCCACTAGCGTGGCATTCCATCCCGACTAGTTTAATGCCGCTGTGATTCCTTATTATAACTCTAAACAATCGGTTTAATATGCGTTTCCAATTTTGATATTCAGTGGATTTTTATTGTCATGCTTTTATCTTTTTAATTCTCATCACCCAATATCGCTTCCTTGAGCAGCCAAAATGTCCCTCTGGAGGCGACCTCACCCAGGTTGGAAACCACGGTTTATATAGAAGACTATTAATTCCCCGATATAAGTAAAGTTTTTTTTACAGTTTCGTATAAAGGATTCTATTTGTATAAACTTATAAAAATTTAGTTTAACCCCATATAAATAGATTAATTAAATCTAATTTATCTACAGGACTGAATTAAGAAATTTTGAGACAGAAGACCCCACAAATCTGCACTCCTTGAATTGTACAATGAAAGAAGTACTGTAGTTACAATTGCACAACATTTTGCTTTTACATATGCAGCATCGGCATTGTGAGGCTCGGATGATTTTTTTCAGTCTTCCATCAGTGCTAAACAAAAGTACTTTATCCATTGAAAAAAAAAACATGCTTTGTCAGTTTGACCCTGTTTTACTATTTCAGAAGCAAAACATAAATAAGGCGAGCAAAAAAAAAAAAAAAAAAAACCCTCCCCCCCCCCAAAAAAAAAAAAAAAAAAATCAATACGTTAAGTAGCGCGATCGATTGTCTACTTTGGTGCCCGGCAGAATTTATTTAGCAGTCAGAATTGTTTTAGCAGTCTGGGTTCTGGGAAGTAGAATAAAAAAATCCAAAAATAGCTGTCAAGGTAAACCAGCGCAAGATTAGTCGTAAGAGTTATTATAAAACACCATCATGGAATGGTTGAAAATAGGATGCTAAACTTGAAAATTAATTGCAAAACGTAGGCTAAAAAGCTTCAAAATACTGAAAACTGAAAAGTTCAAAGGAAACTGAAGCACAGGTAGCTGCCGGAGCAAGTATGTTTGCCCTCTCAGCCACTAGTGACTCTAAGATAGATTTAAGTGACTTTTTTTGTTTCTACTTTTGTTTTTCTGCTTCATTTCGAGCTGCACTTTTTCAATTTTATTTCGACAGATTCTAGCAGAAAGTGGGGGGGGGGGATTCTAATTCTCAGAAACAGTCTGCAGATTTGCTCAAGAATTTGCGACGTACATCGCAGCTTCACGCTGTTTCTGCTACCGGGTTTTGGTGTTCATAAAATCCACTTTACTGTTACTTGCTACATAAAGTCCTGTTATGGCATAATAATAGTTTTCAGAAACTATTTTAAGCAATGGCAATGGATCCAACGTTCCACTATCAATCAATCATTAACAAAACGAAGCAAGCGCAATATTTTTGAAAAAAAAAAAAGAAATTATATAGGGTAGACCGACCAGTGAGTGAACACCACCCAGTGAATGAACAGCGCGTCATTTAAAAAAAAAAAAAAAAAAAAGCTTCCAAAAAATTTTTTCTGAATAAATTCACTACAAAAGCGTTCTTTATTGATATTCTAAGCTATCTGACACCTGATTGGTTACTTTGGATACGTATTTTTTTCCTGGAAAAAATTTGAAATTTTTACTGCCGTGAATCGTTCTTTCTCTCTTGCAAAATAATAAGGCTGGTTTCGTGCTAGCAATTATTTTGATACATATTATTTTTATCGATAAATTTTATTTTTTAACTCTACGAAAGAAAAATTAAGTATACATACTTAGGCTATGGTTTTAAATTTTTTCAGTCAATGCAGAATGTGTAGATTTTCAGGTAGAGGGGTGTTCAGTCACTGGGTACGAAAAATTGCGAAAACCCAGTGAATGAACAATGGCAAAATTTCTTTTGATTTAAAAAGAAATTTGAAGTTTCTTTGAGATATTGTCATTTTCGTACTTTTTTGTAATGCAGATAGTTTTATATGCTTATTTATTTATGTATTTCATTATATATTTTATAATTTCTTTATTTTTGTCTTTGTAAACAACGCACTATTTAATGAGTTTTATCTTTTATCTATCTATATCTGTATCTGTATATTAACCTCCCTACTTACTTCTATCTTTCTATATCTTTATCGCTCTTGATAGATAGACAGGTAGATAGAGAGTAAGAGAAATAGAAATATATACACAAAGAGAGATAATAGATAGGTAGATATGTATTTACGTTTGTATATAGATAGATAGATAAATAGATAGAGAAAGATATAGAGAAAGATATATAAAAAATAAGAGGGAATAGATATATAGGTAGATAGATATAGCGATAGAATAGGTAGGTAGGTAGATAGATCGATAGATTTATTGATAGAAAAATAGATAGGTAGTGGTTAATAGATAGATAGGTAGATAGATAGACAGGTAAAAAAGCAGGTAGATAAATAGATTGATTAGGATAATAGATTGGTAGATAGTTAGGGTAGATAGACAGATAAATATATATATATATATATATATATATATATATATATATATATATATATATATATATATATATATATATATATATATATATATATATATATATATATATATATATATATATATATAGATACATATATATATATATATATATAGATACATAGATAGATAGATAGATAGAAAAATAGATAGGTGCATTGATAAATAGGTAAATAGACATAGAGATAGATACGATGTATAAAAAGATAGATATATAGATATATAGATAAGTAGATAGATAGATAAATATATAGATAGCTAGATACAGATAAGTAGATAGATAGATAGTTATATAGATAAATAGATAGATCTCAAAGAAACTTAGTTTCTTTTTGAATTAAAATTTATCATGTTCATTCACTGGACCAATTAGTGTTCGTTTACTGGTTCGAGGTGTTCATTCACTGGGTCGTTGTGCCATTTTTTCATTAAATACCTAAAAAAGTCGGAAGCGGTACCATTTAAGTTCCCGCGATTTTTTAGAGATATTTACATAGATCAATTAAAATGTTTTAGCTATTACGATCTGTATAATATAGAATTTAAAATTACTAGGATTTTTTAAAAATGAAATTGCGCTTAACTATTCATTTACTGGTCGGTCTACCCTATATTTAATCATATTTTTTGAAGAAAATGCAAGCATAATCCATACGAAACAATAAGGGGTTAGAGTTGGAGGCTACTGATAGCGGGGATGTTTTGCTGTCGCAACTTGCTTTTAAAAGCAATCAAGGTTAACTCTTTTTCTAAAAAAAGATAAATATGCACGATAAAGAAATCTGATCTTTTCTGTATTTTGGCTTGAAAGAGTTAAGAGCACGTGTACTAAAAGTGCATAGTAACTAGTAATTAAATGCATTATTTATTCTACTGAAGTATAGCGATAGATTTGCACAGTTAAAAAATATAGTTTTTTCCTCTTTTTCTTTTTTCAATAACCATTTTACACCATTTCAGACATGAATCTAGCCACAGCGATGCCCCCCCCCCCTATTTTTTACAATTCATTTTAGTTACATACTTTTTCATGATTTTTTTTTATAATAATAAGAACTGATTGGACTCGTAAAAATTTTCAAATTTTGACGGAAGCTGAACTTTTTCCTTTTGGAAAAGATTTGTCTGTCTGTATATGTGTGACCAATATTTTATATCCACTCTGGCTCGACACTGCACCTTGAAATCAAACGAAGTTTGGTACACTAAACTACTCCCATGTGAATTGGCGCTCATTAGTTTGTAGCATCAATTTCCCAATTGTAAGGAATTGGGAAATTAAGCGATTGAACGTTTTTTTTTTCTTCTTCGTAAGTGTGACTGATGTATCTTAAGAAGTAATGCAGAGATTCAGACAAAAACTGGTAAATAGGTAGAACTCATAAATATTGCTGATTCTATTTTGGCACCAACATCTGCATGGGGGGGGGAGTAGTTACTCGTTTTTCTGCGTTGATTTTAACTGCTGCATCTCAAAAAGTTACACAAAATTTGATAAGCAGATAGGGGGCCATTCATTAATAACGTAAGGCTGATTTTGGCAATTTTTGAACCCCCCCTCCCCCGATGTAAGAGCAAGTAAAATTTTTTACCCCCCCCCCCCCTCCTATCTTACGTAAGATTCCATTTCGTTTTTCAAAATAATAAACTAACGAATCTTAAATCAATGAAATCGTGTTTAAATTCTCTATATTATTAAATTTTTTAAAAAAAGTCTTTTTGTGTGAAGAAATATTTACTATAAAAGGAATCTAGACTGAATGTATTTTCGACAAATAATTTTTGCACATGATGCGATACTAATTAAAATTAAGCATGTCATACACAGTGCGATTCTTTTATTATATTTTACACCATTCATTATTTGAAAAACAAGCAAAAAACATCTCATCCTAATACATTTTTTACCTTCCAGAAGCAAATAAAATATGATCCCTGTGAAACAACTTGACCACGTGATTTCTAACATAAAATACCGACGGAAAGTATTACGTAAGAATGAGTTTGACCCCTCCCCACTCCCAAGTAAGGGTATGTAGAGATTTTCCCACCGCCCTCCGCCTCGGGACCCTTACGTAATTAATGAATGGCCCCTTAGATCTCAGGGATAAGAGACGCTGATTCATTTTCGGTGCCAAAGTGTTTAATATGGACGGAGAGAGCGAGATTTTTTTTTTCTAATGGTAATGATTGCTTTTTGTCAAGTAGTAATGTACGGATTCAGACAAAATTTAGAATGTAAGCGGACCTAAATGGAAACAGATGCTGATTCGCTTTTGGTACCAATCGCTCCAGCGGGCGGAAGGGAGTTATAATCAGCTTAAATAAATGACCAACGTGAAAGATGAAGCCAAAAGTTAAAGGTCGAACAAGATATAGAACTGGAGGTACAAATTTCCATTACAATAGCTCAAAAATCTCTCTTTCGCTCTCTCTTTTAAATTCCTCCATTTTCAACATTTATTTCGGCGACTCAAGTATTTTTGGATTATTTCTGGATATTCGTGATGATATTTTGATTTAAAAAAATAATTAAATAATATATATTTTTTATACATATAATGAATATGCCGGCTCCGCCTATAGATCTATCATTTTAATTGATCTATTTTTTTTTTTTGTTTTTGTTTAAATAACATATGTCAAAAGTGTTTCTATAAAAAAATGTTCTTTACACGGCTATTAATAGTGTAATCTTAATGTTAAAAACTCGGATACTCCTAAATAATGTTTCAAGATAACATTTCTTTTTTTAATTTTACAGATGAAAAAATAATTTTGTCACTTTTATTCATTTATTTGTTTTATTTTATATTCTTCGATTTTTTTATATTTTTAGTTTTACCTGTCTAAAATGATATTGGAAGCCTATATTTAGAAAATTTTTTGGCCTATGGTGGAACGGGACAGGCTGAGATTATTTCAAAACTTACCAGTAACTAAACTAACAAAACTAGACCGTAGTGAGATTATTTCAAAAACTTTTTACTTCTAATATTTATTACCTTTTCTTTATCTGTTATATATCTTACAGAGTATAGCTACTGATATAATATTACGTTTTTAGGCAAATGTTATCAGTTTAGTAAGGCAAAGAACACTTCCCAGAACAATCAAACGCCCCGCCTAGTTGAATAGTGTAAGTTCGAACCGACGGTGTTTCTTTAAGCGGGACCCGACATAATTTCTTTTAATCTGATCCTTTTCGTGTAAATTATCATATTTTTTCGAGAAATAGTTCAAATTTCAGGTTGATTTTTATAAAAGCTGGAGAGCAATCACTTCCTAATGCCCCCCCCCCCACACACACATCAAAAAACGACTGGAGTGCCCAAGGGAGGATCCAGCTTCTGATTTTGGAGAAAATCATTGTCGGAGAGAAGCTTAGATCATTGAGACAATGGTCTAAGGGGAGAAGGGGGGGGGTCAAAAATGCAATTTTTTGGAGACAAATATATATCTGGGGCAGTAGCGTAACTACAAAGTCTAGCACACCCTTGGCGAACTAAAGAAATTTCACCCACGCCCCTCAGGGTCACTCAGATGGGAAGTCACCGGAGGTCATTGTGACCTCCAAAAAATTATTTGGGGGGGGGGACATTTTGATTAATTGATTCGGACAAATAGGAGGCAGCATAGTAATTTTTTCGTTTTTAGAATTGTTTTTCAATGATGCCCAATGTTCCTTCTCAGTAAATGTTATATATATATATATATATATATATACACACACACACACACACACACTCTAGCTCTTTTTTCTTGCGAGTTTTTTTTTTTTTACATTTTTTAAAAAACATTTTTTTCCAAAATTATTTGATCAAAAAAAAAAAAAAAAAAAAAAAAGGTCGAAATACCTCCCCCCTGGCTCAGAAGCCATAGAAGAGGAAGGGCTAGGTCTTAGCGCCTCGAAAGTAGGAACGGAGGGGGAAAGTGCCAGTGACGTCACTAGGTACACTCGATCTGGGACATTTGTGTTGTGCGTGCGTGCGTAAATTCCTCACTCTTTTCCCGTTTTTATGTTATTTCTTGAGGGTTAAGCTTCAAAAAGGAATGAAATACAAGGGTAAATGCTTTGAGTCCCATCGACAAGTTAATAAGCGATACGAAAAAACAGTAAACCTGATTAAAATCTACAATACAAATTTTTTGTTTCTCTTGTGTAGTTTTGGATATTCTTTAGCCAATATTCCCGATTTAAAGGGGTAGAAAGCGGAAATTTCGCACAATAAAATTGAGCTTATAAAGAAATGAAAATAATTTACTGTGCTTGTCAAGTTTCCTCTCGTGTGTACATTATTTTGTCAGTTTAGGCTTTAAATAATATTAATAACATTGTTATTTCAATCTTGTCTCAAATAAAATGAAAGAGATAAGATTGATATAAGGAATAATTAAAACATATTTGAATTTCGCGATACCATTTGAATCTAAATACTTGCCGATATGTTTTAGAGAAAATTATTTTTTACGAAGTAACTATAACTCTGAACAAGAATCTTAACAAACGTTGTTTTTGAAAACTGAAGTAGAACCTCATTAACCTAGACTAATATAGGATCCAGGTCATCTAGATTGTTTAAAACGACTTAAACAAAACAACCTTTAAATTCAATCAATGTACATAAGTAAAATACTTGAAACACAGTAAAAGTTGTATTTTGAATTCAAGAGAATGAAATATAAAGCTGCATTAAAGAAAATTAAAAAAATAAAAATACAGCCTTACAAAAATACATTATTGTACTAACGCGTTCTTCATTTATACCGTATGTACATTTAAATGGATTTCCCAGATTAATGGGTGTTTACTGAAATTATTAATCAACATTTTATTCACTTCAATTTATAAATAACGTATTGAAATTTAGCAACGTAAACCAAGTTTAAAGTTTCAATGATTATCGCCAAATTTATAAAGCTAACTTATTTGTAGACTGAAAAAATTTCTTCATGTCTGAATTCTACAAAACATTACGTTATAGTAATTAATTGAAATCTTTCGGAATATTCTACAAAGTTTTCTTCTGTGATAAAGTCCATTTAAAAAAAAATGTCGGCGTACCTTTTGTAATCAGAAAGTTTTTCGTTCAAATATCGGATTCTTCCAAATGTTCTTACGCGAGAAAAAAGTTCAACAGCTTTTTTATATGGGTCAGGCAAATTAGTCTTCCAATACAGAAGAACAATTACCGTACTACACCGCATTATTCGGCATGCCGGAAAAAAAGCGAGGTTGACCAGCACGCCGAGAAATTCGAATTGTCCGGCATGCCGGATAATTCGGGGTTTATTTCGCATTAAAACAAAAGTAAATTTTCCCGTTCCGGTCCAATCAAAAGTTCAAACCACTGTAAGTAAAAAAAATAAATAAATCGCGAAAGTAACCTTTTTTCACAAATAAATGTGCATTTCATATAACATGTGCGTGCTATTTATGATAGGACATAACTAATGGATTTGATTACATGCCAATAAAGTAATCAGTTCAGAAACAATCATCGTTTACTGCGATTTATTCATATTTTTTTTACATAAAAATATTTTAGGTTCCTTTCAGAGAGGTAAGTTTAATTTTTATTTATTGAAGATCTATGGTAAAATTATTTAGCACTGGTTTAGGGGCGGACTCTTACTGCTTAAATGTTTGCTTACATAGTTTCAATTTAATTTTTTATAAAATTATTTGTTATCAAACAATATTTTTCTTGTTAAAAATAACAAAATGGCATTGTTAGTAAATATTTTCACAAAATTAAAAACTGTTTGTTAATATCAATAAGATATGAAAAGAATTCATATTCATTTTTAAGCTGATCATATATTTTTTATATTATTATTATTTTTTTCCTAACCTCGATTTTTTCCGGCATGCCGGATAGGACCAGGCAAGTGTTATTGAAAATCTGGTAACCCCCAAATTTTGCGGCATGCCGGATAATGTGGGGTAATACGGTAAATGGCCAAGCTTTTGTACAATCACAAAAAACACTAATGTATCTGATTTGAAAGCTTTAAATGATCACAAAAAAAAAAAAAGAAAAGAAAAGCTCCTACAAAAATAGATACACGATTGAAATAATCACGATACAGTGCTCATTTTAACATGCGAATTATTAATTATTTTAAGCATGGGGATACAAGTGTTCAAGAAATTGTTTAGTTAAATCCTATTGAATAATATTTACAAAGAAATTTCGTGCATTACATCTAGATATTGTAATTTTTACGGTTGAAGGAAACTTATTACGGTCTCACAAGTGCCGTTAATAAACTTATTAAATATCATTAACTTGCAATGTGACAGGGTTGAACCAAATCCTGCATTAAAAAATAACTTCGTACACCACATTTTATGAAATTTGCCTAGCTCTTTATCTGAACTTTTTAAAATTCTTCCTCCAATTATTTATTGAAGCAGCTTCAAATTTAGTATTCCATAAAAAAAAAGCATTTAAAAACAGAAAAGAAGGTTGTATTCTCAATTTTTTTGATGTGTTTTGAGCTCTTTGAAAATTTTGAGGGAAAGCTTAAGTTTCCAGAACTTTTTCAGTACTAGGCCATCAGCACGTGAAGGCATTTTCAATACTTTCAAAATATAATTACACACAACTATTTTCGATTCTAAAAAATGTGACCTTAAATGTCTACTTTAGCATAACGTGGAGGAAAAATGACCTGCAACTGATCTAGCGCAGGAGCATATTTCTGAAGAAACCCTTGTCAAATGTTATGAGACATTTCCAAATTAAAATCAAACCTTGAAAACAATATTCATATCCTTATTCATAATAAGTGATTTTTAACCTTGTCTGGGATTGGCCTGGGCCCCTTCACCTGCTTCTTTAACAACCCTTGTACAGAGAACAAAATTTTAAATTGTATTTTAGCTAAGGCATACAGCAGTTCTTTGGGCACACACACACTGGATTGTCCCGCGTAAGGCCCCTAGTCCCGCGGAGTGTAGCCCGATGACGTCAAAAACGAGTTTTCTACTCTCGCTGTCCTTTCGGCGGTGGAAGGGAAAGATCAAAGGATTGAGCTAGCCCTTGTAACTTTTATGGCCCTGCCCCTGGCTGCTGCGCCCTTGACAAGAGCACTACCTGCCAACCCCTAGTTACGCTACTGATCTGAAGGGAAGCCTTTTTCGAAATAAAAATCCCCTAAATGCAGCTTTTGGCTATATTTGGTCGCTAAGGGAAGAGTCATGATTCCCCCCCCCCCCCCCTTCAGGCCCAAACGACATAGGGACAGGGGACAGAAAAGGCATCTGAAACCAGATTTTTTGCTTATTTTAAAAGGGGCCGCCGAAATGCATTGCGACAGGCCCCAAAACCTATAAATCCACAACTGACAACTTCTCACGAGATCTTTAATTCCAGCTCTTGCGCATATTTCCCACTAAATTGCTTGGCGAATATTTCTCTTTAAGTTCTTATGTTTATAGCAACCATACCACGTGTCGCCAGTTTGACTGAAGGCGCGAATTTCACTCCACGTGTAGCTTCGGCGCTCGGAGGAAAAGTCCTTGTACAATCCCTTCAGAAAAGCACAAGCGGCTGGCAGAAAGTAAATAAGCTTTGTTGCAGAAGTTCTCGGCTATAATTAGAAAAGATGAAGGGATAAATTTTAAAATGCCCACAAAAGTTGGTCTTATCGGGAAAAGATTAAACGTATCAGCTAAATCCGTCCTAGGCTTGCACATAGTGTGCGAAATTTCGATAATTTCAAGCATTCCGATGTTTAAAAATACAATTTAATCTAGTTTTTCTCCAGAAATGTTTAATTTTCTATAGTGACTTGCCGAGAAATCTTTTCAAAAGTTGGCCAACAAGAAAAAGATATTGAAAAACACATTCAAAGACAAAGTCTCCTCTATCCTTCACAGATAGTGCTATGCCAGTGTTCAGTGTTTTTTTTTTTTTTTTTTCAAATTTGTACTTTGGCTAATATATTACTATTGGTTGGTTAGACTGTTGACTAGGACTCGGTGATATCAGAATTTTAATAACGCGATATATCGCTCTCCAAATATCGATATTTTCGATATCTAACATCTTATTTGGGGGGGGGGGGGCAAAAGTTATAGTTTAGAGCATAAGATATCGAAAAACAAACAAAAAAACCCTTTCCTTTCTGGAGGGCGGGAAAATAGTATAGCTCAATGCATGACAAAAGTGCTTCGCAACGAAAAAGTTTTAAAATATTCAATTCAATATTTTGTTTAAATCTTTCAATTTGGAGCAGCTCTCAATAATTTGAATGTACTTTTGAACTATATTTCATATTGACGTCTTAAATAGTTTATTTTTAGTCATTTAATAACTCTTGCTTTGAGACTTTTTACTTCTTACTTGGGTAACATTAAGTAAAATACTAATAATAAATCTTTAAAGAATTACAGCTCTAAAATTTTGGAAACTATCACACACCATACACCCCATTAAGCACACAGAACTATGAAATATACCTTTAACTTACGTGTCACTAGCTGCATTACACGACGTTGCACGGTCCTAACCTCGAAAATAAGAGTTTCGTCTCGTGACACATGTTTAACAATCAGGTTTAAAAAACGAAGGAAAAAAATAGCATAAACAATTCCCCGTTAATGTGTACATTGAAAGCAAAATTTTATGACGCTCAAAATTTAAATTTAGGCAACGTAACGTAAACTTACAAACCCACCAAATCCTGAGTTAAACACTAATTTAACAAACACGCGAAAGTCTTTAAAACTAAACCTTCTCAGTTACGTTAGGTAGTCGTTTTATAGAAGGCCCCGACTTCAAATGGTTATTAAAAATTAAGAGATCGTATATAATTAATTAGGTATTAAAATAATTCATCGTTTAGTAATTAAAAATCAGTAATTATTTTTATAATTGGGTGTTTAGTTGGTTCTTGTTGTACTGGAATTGTAAAATAAATTTTGATTTATAGCGTTTGGGTAGGAGGAAATCGTATGTAAGTGAAATTAGTTACTTTTTTGCTTTTTAGTTCCTCTTTGTTTTTTTTTTGAAGTCGATTCTTTTTTTATTTGAAAAAAATTATTTCTTTTGCTTTTTTAGTGGTGTAAGATAAATAAAATAAGTACGTAGGGTAGAGTATGTGGTACACTCCTTACGCACATCTCGAGTGGGGAAAAGCGTCAAGCACAGGAGTCTGAAAAAACAGCTAAGATGAGCAAAATAGAGAAACAAATAGAGCACAGAATCTCAGAGAGGTTCCGAAGAAGGTGAAGGAAGGCTTTCTTCTAAACGCGAAATTTATTTACAAAGAAAATTGTCTTCATCATCAGTTTGATTTTATCGAAGTATGTTTTCCGCGAAAAAAAAAAATCACGAGTCACTAAAAAAACAACAGAAAATCGCTTTATAACTTTGCCCATAGAATTTGAAAAATTTTCTTTTTTTTTTTTCAAGGATTCCTTCTTCAGATACTGACCTGATAACCCATGGGATCACCTGGGAAGTATATACCTTTTCAAACGAGAGAAAAAAAAAAAAATTTCCGAATTTGTCTATGCGTGTTTGAGTTTATGGAGGACATACATGAAAATATTCCGACAAATTGAGAACGTCTTTTTGAAGTTGGTTAAAAAAAAGAAAAAATCTTATTAGCGAATAACATTTTTATACGAATTGGCACTAAAAACTGTTCCTCTCCAGGATTTATTTGTGCTCTAATTTAAATTAGAACCAATTTAAACGTCAATGGTTTTCCTAACTATTTTATAATTTCACAATAATATTTGTCACGTACACTCCTCATGCAAAAAAGGTCGTATCTCTCTTTTCTTGGCCCCCGTTATAGATTAACACCACACTAGAAACAGAGTATCTACTGTGATGTTGAAAAATATGAAGATCAAAATACTACTAGAGCAATGATACTAACTTAATTTCATGTTTGCTTCAATTTCTTTGACAATGGATTTCATATTTAATCGTTTAATATTGAAATTAAATGAAGTTTATTGTTTTTTGTCCATTACTTTTTTCTAAAGAACAAATGTGGTGAAGCAAAGGTGTGGGACCTAAGTTAGATCACTCCTATCCATTAAACGAAAAAAAACCATAAAAATCGTTTCACTAAGTGAGACGCTATGAATTTACAAACAACAAAGCGCGAG
>NC_072732.1:117995791-118097410 GCF_026930045.1 Uloborus diversus | reverse complement strand
AACGAAGCTCCAAAAGGATGTCATAACCTCCTTGACGAGACTAAAGAAGGCTTAAAATTGCGTTTCTAGGACTTAAATTTCGGAAAATTTCGCTGGTTGAACCACTAATCTTAAGTCTCTGATTCACAATTAAAATTATTTATTAAGTCTTTGATTCACCCCTTCCACCTTAACTTATTCAAACATAGCCTAAAAATGTTGACTCCAAAATCCAAAATGTGTTTTTAGAGGACAGCCCTTCCTACTGTCCCTCAAAAATTGCTTAATGACATTTTTCGGATTTCTTTTGCGATGGATTTTTTGCGATTACTACCAAAGACAGTACCAATTAGCATCTTTAGAGAGGCCCCCTAATCCCTCTCCCTCTCACTTAATTTATTCAAAAACAAACTAAAGTTGCGTTTCTCAAAACACCAGTTTCAAGAACTTTCGAGGAAGGACCCCGGATCCCCATTTTCTCCAATGTAATCACTATACCACAAAACTTCGTTTTTAGACGGTTCCGTGGAGCCACAGAACCCTTCCGGCCTAAACTAGCCTGAAATTAACTTCAGTTTCAAAAAACAGTTCGTGAGGACACACTTGAAGCCCCCGCCCGCTCTTAGTCCCATCGTTATCAAACAATGCCTAAAAATACGTTTTTGGGACTTCAATTTCTAAAAAATTCCGGAGGAGAACTGCTTGGCTTATGTAACTTTCTACTACGCTATGGCATACCCATCAGTCGTCGAGGTAAGGAGGACAAAAGTCTATAGTTGTATTTTTCTGATATTAATATCGAAAAACATCCATTAAGAGCCGAAGCTTCCCAGTTTCGTTAACGTCCACCAAAGATAGTATAAAATTGCGCTTTTAGAAACATCCGCCTGGGAGCCACAAAACCCTTCCTTCTAAAAAATAGCCTATAATGGATTTTAGTTCTGAAAATTATTTCGGTTCGGAATATTTTCAAGTTTCTCCTATTGTTTTCAAATGTAAGCCAAAAATGGGTTTTTGAAACAATAGTGCCGAGAAAATATCGGAGGAAAGTCGCTAAATCCCATACTGTCACCAAAGACAGCCTAAATTTGCGAACTTCAATTTCGAAAACTTTCGATGGGGGACGATTGAATATCCCTCCCTCTAGCAACGTCAACAAAGGTAATCAAAAATTACTTGTTTAAAACTTCAGTTTCGGAAAATTTTCGGGAAGAGTGCCGATAATTCCTACGCTACGGTCACAAAAATAGCTTCAAACTGATTTCAATTTTGAAAGAATTTTAGGAGAAAACTGCAACATTACTATCACCTGAAGTCTAGAAAAAGTTCCTAAAATTGTGATATTTGACGTCAATTTCGAAAATTTCTCCATTCACCTTGAATATATTCTTTTGTCCTTGCAACCGAACACAACCAAAGATTAACTAAAACTATTTTTCATTCGCCAATTTCTATAATTTTCTCGGAGCAATTCCCCCCCCCCCCCCCGCTACCCCCCTCCTCCGTCCTTCCTCTGATGTTCACCGAAGACAGACTGTAAAATGCGTTTTTAAGACTAGTAAGTTTTGGTATCTATTACTTTCTTAGAAGATATAAATTGTACCTAAGGAGTTTCTTATTATAAAACTTTTCTTCCTTTTTATAAGTTCATCATTCTTCTGTTTTTTTTTCCTTTCTTTTTAAATTAGAACTTAGTACAGAAATTTGAAGAAAGATTTATATAGACGTTAAAGATTAGTCAAAATATGCAAATTACTCTTGAGGGGGCGGCACATCAGGTCTTTGCACACGGGCGGCCGACACCCTAGAATCGGCCCTGCACTTCAGTACAACAGTAGCTCAACGTCCACACGGATTGTCCATTAAGGATGTTACACTTCACCTTACCCTCTCCCCTCGTCACATCTCACGCAATGTTCGATGAACATATTGCTATAACGAACGCTTTTATTTGAACCAAAATGTGTGAAGTCACATTTCTTGTAATCCCCCTCCTTCCCGCTTGAGACTAACTATCAGAAGTTCATGAACCCCGAACCCTCCCTCTCTACCCCTTTCAAGCGTAACATCATTTGTGAACGACTCCTTAGATTTGCTCTAAGTCACCAAAATCGCACTAACAATTGTTTTAAGGGAAAAGACCGGCTCCCCCCTCCCCCTGGATAGCGCTAGTCACAATATTTTAAGGATCATGTATGTTTTTTAACAAAGAATCATATTGCACCCTGGCAAGGAAAGTGACACAATTCAAAATTTGGAAAACCGTTCATTTATCCCATACTATTGTGTAATTAAAAAAAAACGCTTTAAAGAAGAAAATTGGATCGAAAATAAGGTAAGATATGGTTGACCAGCAAAATTAACAAAATGCGATTAGAGATTTATAATTAGAAAATGCGTTAAAACCTACGTTTGAGTTCCGTGAAAGTTTCAGCATAATAGAATGAAACATTTTCGTTCCAATTTCACCTTTAACTGTTCACCGTGTTTGCAGAAAATGTTTAGTTAGTGTGAAAAACAGAAAGTTTAGGATTTCCTTTGCAAAATCAATGATAAATTAACCCGAAACGTATAGAAATACACTGCAAATCTTAACAAATGTAGCACACCTTTTCTTCCAGAGAGAAGGTAGGAGGTGATTTCTTAGAAAATCGTAGAACACTAGTCTTCTTCCATTGCGATAACGATGGCCAACTGGCAACCTTTCTCAGTGTTGGTCTGAAGCCTCATCCCCAAAAAACGCATATAGAATCTTCCGATACCACGTGTTGGGGGCGTGGCCAAGTCTCAACTGTTGATAAACGGACAATACTTCAAATAGTATCCTTGAAATTTAGTGCAAGAACGTCATAAATAAAACGCAACTTATGACTGTTAAAGAAAAAATGAATGTAAATTTCTGCAGCAAAAGTTAACATGTCATTAAAACATCATAATAGTAATAATAAAATGTAGAATTAAAGAAAGTCAAATCCTTCCCTTTTAAAAATATTTTTTGAATTATTGCACATTTTTTTTTTTGTTAAGTAGGAGGTTTTGAGTGTTCACATTTTTTTCAAAAAGGAGCAGGTTGGATTTGTGAATCAAAACCACTTTCAGATGATTAAAAGCGCAGTTTTTTTTTTTTTTTTTGTGTATGAAAAGGCATCTTTTCTTAAATCTCGCACATGTTTTTGTCGCAACTGTTGTACATCACGCATTGAATAATAAAATAAATAACAGCGTGGATAAGAAATAATTATTTCAAGTAGAAAAATAATAGGTACCTAAAGTCCAGTGATAATACTTCTTAATGAGCAAAACTTGACTAATAAGTCTGACATTGTAGGACACAAATTGTAACAAAAATTGTATACACGATTAATCGATAATCGAATATGCACTGAAAATTCACTATCCTCGCATTTCTTACATTTTTGGCGATAATATGCACACACACACACACACACACACACACAAAAAAAAAAAAAAAAAAAATAATTGCACAAAAAATTCGAGTCAACCACGAACCAACAGGTCGCCTGATTTTTTGTTCTTCATGTGATCATTCTGTTATTTAAAAAAAAAAAAAAAAAGCTCAATTCTATCAACTTCAGCGACTAAAAGTTGTTTTTTTTGACTGATAGAAACAACTCCATTGCAATGCACAAATTAATGCATTTGCTTAACAACTGCTGAGACATAGAAAATAATTCGCGTGACTACAGTTGTTCAGTTGTAGTTAATTTTCTGTCCAGTAGAGAGACTTATTATCCGGTGTGTTTCCTTGGAACTTCATTCACACAGGTGATTCTCAAAAATTTTAAATATACTATACCCCAGGAGCCTAACACAGTAATTGTTCGAACTAGAATCTACTTTCTTTTTTTAATAGTTAGAAATAACTTTTTCGATGTTTTTTCATTCTTATTTAAACTGGTACGGCTTTTTCTACAATTTTTTTTAAATAATTAGTTCGTTTCTCAAATGTATTTAAATTGTTTAAAAAATTTATATCAACACTTCACAAATTTGATTTGTAATGCTAAATTATGCATACTGAAAGGTGCAGAAAAACATTCCTTAAATAAATTTAACTATTTAAATAATCAATATATACATCATTTTGAAGTTTGTCTCTAGGTTTTCATGTCATTCTCCTAGCCTAGGAATAAGTTCAAATATTATAGATTAAAAAAAGAAGAATTTTTAATCTGCTGTATTACAAATCTGTTTACTATCATCATTTTGTTGGATTCCTTGAGTATTTTATTAATATGATTTGTCAGCTGTTTTCATTAAAATTTTGAAGTTCAAAAAAGGGTATAATTAACATTTTTGCTGTCATTCTCCTGGACAACATTTTTGGTTTATATAAATAAAAGAAACAATTTTACTTTATTCATAGTGTGTAGTTGATTTAAGAGGTTAGAGCAGAAAACAAAGGCGCCCATATAGGGAGGCACAAGGCCGTATCCAGAAATTTTTTTCGGCAGGGGCCCGGATTAGCACATTGCCCTAACACACACATACACATATAGTATATATAGACACACCAAACGCATAAAAATGTTAACATAGAAGACTTTTTGTCTCGATTTTTAATGATTCCACTGTTTGGACTGTTGTTATTTTATTTTAATTTCTTATTATTTTTCTTATTCACCTTGTAGTGGTAAGGATAACAGGAGAGTGTCCCTTTAAGTCGGATGTAGAACATCCATAATTTCAGGGGGTCCGGGGGTTTCCCCCGAGAAATTTTTGAAGAAAAAAAAAATCTATTTTGAGGCCTTATATTAGGTAATTGAGACTACAAAAAAAAAAAAAAAAAAAAAAATTGGCAAACAAAGTCTTTTAAAAGTTATACATTCTTTTGCAAATCAAGATCAAACAAAATAAAAATTGCTTGCTGGACAAATCATGGAACTTAATGGACAGAGAGGAAAAACGAAAGAGGAGAAAAGAGAAGCACCCCGCCGCCATTTGCTTGTATCGGCTTTTAGTGAAGTTTGTTTTTGATCACTCCCCCTATACCCCTATTTTTTTTTTTTTTCATTAAATGCCCTACAGTATGAAAATTGTACAAAACAGTTTAAAAGAAATGGTGTAGACATTCAGAAAATAAGAACGGAAGAGTAGTATTCTGGCCATTTGGACAATTCATACTTTATTTTCTTGATAAGATACAAAATTGAAGAACTTTTCAAGGAATTTCAAAAACTTAAATAATTTTCAAAGACTCTCGAACAGTGAAAATTATTCGAAGCTCTTTATTTACACTTTTCAGAAGTTGATTGCACAGTCTTACAAAATGATTATAAATTTGTAGGACACACAGAGTAGTACACAGAGAGTAGAGTAAGTGTTATTTTTTTTCTCATACTTAAGGTATTAACGTATGCAGTAGAAGTAAGAAAAAAAAAAACAAGCAATAACAAAAAAACTTCCATGATACTGAATTTGGCATTAAATAAATGCAAGACAAGAAAAATATAAGTCACAAAAATGATCTTGAAAATTATGCTACAAAAACGCGAGTATCGTGATTTTTGCATTTTTTACTCAGGATGTATCGAGGAGCTGAATTTGGCACATCTTGGTAACAAGATTCTCGCCTAATCGGAAACTAGGGGCCCAGCCTTTGGGGAGTCCCCGGCTCGAAATCAGTACAGTGTAAGTTTTATAAGAGTTTTAGGGGGAGGAGGGCAGGGTCGTTCATAGAGGGGAGAAGGAACACTTGTTGGCCCGGGCCCGAGCTTAAATGGGGCCAAATATTTTTAAACCTAGGGTTGAAAATATGGGTAAACAATATGGAAGGGGCCCAAAAAAGCATTTGTGACAGCCCCAAAATTTCTGTGCACGCCTCTGGAGGAGGAAGCGCACAGAAGTCAGTTTGGTAGACTTAAAAGTCTACCGAACTGACAAAGGGCCTGCCTTGACCCTCGATTGCCCTGAATTGAATTGGGAAAGAGAGCAGGGAGTCCTAATTAAAGGTCTAAATTTCAAGTGTGCCTTGCAGCTAATGAGAACAAGAACTGCTTTTTCTGTACTTCTTCAAAATATTATAAATTTTGAATAATAACAAAATTAAGAATAAAAAAAATTTGTTATTTTCCTTTTCTGACATTAGAATTAAAAAAAAAAGAAAAAAAAAACTTCTTCTGTTTTACGGTACAAAACATTTCGGGTTTCGGGGGGGGGGGCCGTCAGGCCCCCCCCTCTGGATACGGCCTTGGGGAGGCAAGTGGGGGCTCAAGCCCCCTTCCAAGATATGAGAACTTCCTTGCTTTTAGTGCTTTTTTCTTTGCAAAAATGTATAAAAATTTCTTTTCCAGCCATTAATGAATAAATTATAAAAAATGTCAAATTTTAATATCTCTAATCTGTACTGAAATCAGTTTCCATTGGGGAAATATTCTGCTAAACCACGAGGAAAATTTTTAAGTCCCCCTTAAAATTTTGCACATGGGCGCCCTTGACAGAAAAATGACATTTTTTCAAAAAAAAAAAAAAAGTCACTCTCCCCTAGTATTATTTATAACGCTAGTAATACATCCAGTAGAATGGAATTTATTTCTAGTACATAAGAAGATAAGATTATGATTTTAAAAAAAGCTGAATTTGGCAAACGATAAAAAATACAAAATGTAGCAGTAGATGAAATTTTCTTATTTATTATTATTATTATTATTATTTATTTATTTATTTTTTGTTCAGGCGAAGCGAATCTTTCAAAAAGATATTTGTTGGAAACACATTTTTTTAATTAATGTTGCTCGAATAGATAAATGAAGTTGCTTTAAATTTCTGACTTAGATAAACTAGAGCACAAAACTTACTAAAATTAGGTAAATACATTTCTAAATTGGAGAAATCGAAATAGCAAACAATATAGAACTTAATGCGAAAATTGCTATAAACTTGTTGGTTCAGAATTTTAGTGCAGAAATTGGAAAAAAAAAAAAATAATAATAATAATAATAATAATAATTCAAAAAAACTGTCCGTTATTTGGAGTGTAAGCTATTCAGTGTGAATAATATTGAAGAAGTTTTATCAAGGGACTGGGACTCGAAGAGATGTTCTGGACTGTATTTAGGAGTGTCCGTTAAGGGAAGTTTTTCATAGATTTTGTTTTGTCATGCATTAACATACTTTTTTGTTTAGGTTACAGTTATTTCTTTATTACTATAGTTAAATTGTTGATAACCTTTGATGAAATTTTGTCACTTTCTTAGACCATTGAGAGATAGACGGCGCGTACCACGTGACTGAGAACTTTGGGATTTCCACGTTTTTTCCCTCTGGCTATTCTACGAGAGCGCTTTAGAACCACTTTTAAATCGGCATAACTCAACAACTTACTGTAGAAATCGAAAAAAAAAAAAAAAAAACACTTATTGATAAATCAGTAAACTATGCGCTTACGGTTGAAAGAAAAAAAAAATGTGCCAAAACATTCAGGCAGAAGGTAAAAAATTTAAATCGACGACTGTTCAAATTCCTAGGTGAATTAGCAAAGCTCTGGCGAAACGTCTTCCGTGGAAGGTCGCAGTCACGTGGTTTCCCCCGCGAAGATTCCTGCTTCAACAACCACTCCCGCTTGCGTATCTATGTCTCAATAAGTCACTCTCCCACTGCTGCTTGTCACTCTCCTATTCTCCGGTGTGTAAAAATTTCACCCCCAAAAATTAAAGTGTTTTCCCTCTATTTTTCTCTTTATAAGTTCCTAATGAAAAGAGTAATTGTTTTTCTGACACTTAAAAGCATTTTTATTTTAAAAAAAATGTGTGATTAGAAAATGTCAGGTTTTTGCAGAATTTTGGATATTTGTATTTCCACTATAGTGCCTAGAAAGAATAGTGTGCCGATCGGCGCTTTTTCCCCTTCGATTCTTGAAGACAAAATGTATGAAAACCGCTAGAGGGCAGTGCGGTCGAGGTGTACGTTCAATTTCGCGGTGTTTACATTAGTAGACGCGGGATTTTGTTACAATTTAGTTCCGCGTTTCTCTTTTTTACCTTTATTTCGTGAATATTTCATGAAACAGCGTTTAAGGCTTTTAATGGAGGCATCAAAGTTTAATATTAGAAGAAGTAAAGCTTTATCTTGTTTCGTACCAGGGTGCAAAAGTGGATACAAAACATGCAAAGAAAAAGTTTCGCTTTTTAAAGCTCCAGCAGATGAAGAAAAACTAAAGAAGTGGAACTCGTTAATTCCCAGGTTAGATAAAGTTTTTGATAAATATTGCTCAATTTGTGCTCTGCATTTCGAAAAACATTTTATTGAAACGCATAATGAGCATATTATAAATGGTGAGGAAGTTTTGATTCCCCGGGGAAAACTTTTTTTAAAAAGACGAGGCAATTACGACAATTTTCCCAAATCTGCCAACATACTTTACTAAAAAAATACCAAAGCAAAGGTCCATCAGGAATTATGCAGTTAAGAAAAATGTTCCCTGTTTGAAAAAAATAAAACTTGATCTTTCCGCAGATGAAACTGAAATAACCACGTATAAATCTATTATAGATGAAATTGTTCAGATTAATTTGCCTAACGAATATTGGGTTTGTATGAAATTTAAAAAATCTCCAAATATTGTAGTTTTTGTATATAATGAAAATTATGTGGAAAATAATATTGACGATAAAAAGATCATTAATGAAGTAGAAGAAAATTTACAAATCAATGCTACTATTTTGGTCAAAGGTGTAAAAGTAGATTATCCTGTTCTTCGACTCAGACTGATAAGCCCTGATAATTTTAATTAGCTTCAAGAATTTAGAAGCAGTTTTATTTTGTAACTAGCGGTACCCGCACGACTTTGTCCGAAGGAGAAAATTAAAAGGTCATTTGATTAGCCTGTATATTTACAAATAATGGATGATGAATTTCTCGCCAATTGGCTATGTTCATTCACTCTTCCCATGTTACGATTCCACGTCAGGATAATTTCGTAATTTACTCGTCCATCTTATGATAATTCTGCTTCGGAAACTGTTTTTAAAATTTAAAAATAAAAAAAGAACAAAATTGAATTTTCGAAAATTCACTTCGAGGTGCACACCCCATGCTACAAACTAACTTTGTACTAAATTTCATGAAAATCGGCCGAACGGTATAGGCGCTGTGCGCGTCACAGGGATCCAGACAGAATTCCGGACAGAAATCCAGACAGAGAGACTCGGCTTTATTATTAGTAGAGAAATAAGAGACGCGCTGTTATTGAATACTTAGGGGTCATTCATTAATTACGTAAGGATGATTTTGGCAATTTTTGACCCTCCCTCCCCCATGTAAGGGTACGTAAGAATTCCCCCCCCCCCCCCATTCTTATGTAAGATTCCATTTCGTTTTTCAAAATGATAAAATAACAAATCTTAACTCGTTACATCACTGGAATCGTTATTAAATTCACATTATTAAATTAAACCTTTTGCGTAAAGAAATAGTTACTGAAAAGAATCTAAACTGAATGTTTTTTCGACTTTTTTTTTTTTTTTTTGATGTAATATTAATTACAAATAAAACATGCCGTACGCAATGCGACTCCTTTATTGTATTTTACACTATAAATTCTTTGTAAAACAAATAAAAAAACATCTTATCCTAACACGTTACTTACCTTCCAGACGCAAATGGAACATAATCTCTGCCAAATCACTTGACCGCGCAATGTCTAATGTGAAATATCGACTTGGAAAATATTATGTAAGAATGAGTTTGACCCTCCCCCCAAGTAAGGGTACGTAGAGGCTTTTCCAACCCCCCTCCCCCTTGGGACGTATTTAATGAATGGGCCCTTATAGTCTACTATTTTCATTGAAGTAAGGTAGTTTTATAATAAGGTAATAAGGTAATTTTATATGCTTCAAAAAATAAACGAACACCCATGTAACAATTAGCACTTATTACAGAATTTGTCTTTTGCGCAGAAATAAGTTTAATCCGAAAAACGGGGTTTTTAAACTGCGAAATCAGCATGCAATCGCTGATTTAAAACGAGTTTGATTGAGGAGCATAACGTACTACTCGAGTGCAGCGCCACCTGGATTTTCCTCAGATCTGACCTCACTTTTTCCCCGCCGATGGGCACACTACTCTTTCTAGGCACTATAATTTCCACTAAGAAAAGTGTCATGAAATTAAAACCAGAAGCTGGAGTCGACGCGAATGCAACAGCGGTTGTCGGCTTCCTTAAGAAAGCGAAAACAAACTATACCGCCATCTGTCGAGAAAATTTATAACAAAAGTGTCTATTGCTGTGAATAAAAAATATGGTATTATTTCAAAAATGGT
Source organism: Uloborus diversus (assembly GCF_026930045.1). NCBI lineage: Eukaryota > Metazoa > Arthropoda > Arachnida > Araneae > Uloboridae > Uloborus > Uloborus diversus. The sequence goes on along the minus strand of NC_072732.1, from coordinate 118,087,150 downwards.
AAAGCAGGACACTTTGTAAACATGCTTTTAATTTATCAAAACTTTTATGTCTAGATTCAGAGCAATTTGTTTTATTTCGGTAAAATGAGACTTATTTCGTAATTTACAGCTGTTTTATACTCGCAATACATTTTATTGAAATTCATAAAGCAGAAGCGCAAAATTTTAAACGCATTTAAAAGGCGTAACAAATGTTTAAATGATTTGGGGGAAAAAATAGCTTTTCTAAGAATTATAGATGGTAACATTTTTAATAGAACAATAGTAACAAATTATAAGTGAACCAATAACTACGAATAAACGAAATTAAGCAGTCTCAAACAATAAAGCGTCATTTTCATATGATTTTAAATTGTCTTTTAACTTTGAAAATTATATCTTTCAAAATGAACAATGTTTAAGTGTTTTCAAATAATTGTTATTTCTGTGCAAATAACTAAGTTAAGAAAAACTAAATTTAAAATAATAATAACAAATAAGTAAAAAATGAAAAGAAAAGGATTTTTTCTTTTTTCAAAACTTGTAATGTTTGAAAAGTGATTCAAATTTTGTAAAAAAATTATATTCGTAAAAACCTTGAGACACATTTAACAACATCCAACAAGGCAAGAACTTTTTTGGGAAAAGTGGTGGACGAAATGCAAAATAAATTACAAATAATTTACTATTTTGTGGACAAAGACTTGAATCCTATCATCAAGAGCAAGGTCGCACTCCTCCCCCCCCCTCCCCCAAAAAAAACCACGAAATTGTCCGAAAGAAATAAATACCACATAAACTGCCCGCCCCTATGAATTTCAATGATGTCATGACCCCCGAGGTATTCCTGCAAAAGAAAATCTAACAGGGGAATAATTTAACTACAATCGACATATTCGTCGAAAAATGCAACCAACCTAGGCACCGGTGGGATTCGAACCCACGATCTCCTGTTTACTAGACAGGCGCTTTAACCAACTAAGCCACGGCGCCACGGCACAGGGTGTTTAATAAGCTTATAAATTCAAATCTCTAGAATAAAACTAATGTCTGCATCCATTAAGATACTGCATGTGTTCCGCGAATCTTGTCACATTTACGATTTTTGTTGTCAATTTTAAATTTTGTCAAGTAGAATTATACCATAATCTATTCAATTCCATGTTGCACGACTTGCGACTTATGTGGAAGATGCATCTTTTTTCGGCGGATTACTCGCTAGGTTCGGTGAGGTTAAAATAACTAACATGGTAGATGGATGGCTGGAGTAGTTTCAACAAAGAAGTTAGTTTTAACTGAAAGATCTGGAAATTGCGAATTTCTGGAAAAACAGAAATATTTGGATTCTAGATGGCATACATAATGTTGATTGCAACATGATTAATTTAAAAACTTCACACAATCATAGCTGACAACATATCAACTTTGAAAATCTTACAATGCATGCAGTGGGTGTATTTGTTCAATTTTTTAACCAACACACAACAAACCGTTTAAACTAGAAGCATTATATTTTCAAATCTTTACTTGTAATTAATCAGCATAGAAAAAAAAAACGAAAAAAAAAATTTGGATTCACAAAAGAAAAACATTGGATTACAATAAGCAGTTAGTTTCAAAAAGGCAGGCCTGTGCATTTAAAAATTTAAGAATACAAGTGTGCACTTTTAAAAAATTGTCTAAAATTTTTCTGTAAGATGCATCATTTAATATTAATCTTCAAAAATATTCTTTTGGAAGAAACTAATAACTTGCTGTAAGTATTATCTCACTTTATCTTTCGTAAATTAATGCAGTCAGCTGCTTTTGCTGAAACTGCTTTCACTGAAACTTATTAAGCTTTCTTAAGTTGCTGACTTGGCAACATTCAAAAATTTATTTCAATAACTTATTCAAAACAATAGTTTTTTTTTTTTCTCTCTCGTAAGTTCTTAATGATTAAAATGTTATCCAGGTTATTATCAGACAGAACTGCACAACTCTTTCCTCGCCTTTCTGACACTACTGAATATTCTTTCGCAGTCTGTATTGCTGTGTGTGAGGTATGGCTGAAAGCATAGAAAAAGAGAGCATTTCATACTTCAATGAACCATTGACACATCAACTAATTTCTTCAAAGCAACTTATTTTTTATCCATCCTCTTCCTTTTTAGCACAACATCGGCAAATCATCTATTTCTACAGAGCAAAATTCACTTTGGAGCTTATCAGGCTCTTCATCAGCAGTTTCTCTATTCTTCTGAAGCAACATAACAGGAAACTCATAAAAAAAAGCAATACCAGAGATCTAAAACCTAATTATCTTACAATTATGCCATAAGATCTTACAAACTTACAATACGTTCAAAAATCTTACAATGTAAGGCTAAATCTTACAAGTTGGCAGCTATGCACAATACACCCAGTACTGTTATTGTACTTCGATAAAAAATGTTTCGAGGGAAATTATATCGCGGTTTAAGGGGATTCACCAAAAGAAAAGGTGGTTTGAAAGAAAGCAATACAATTTCATTAAATTTCCATCCTTTTCATATTTTACAGTAAAAACTTAACATTTTGGGGAACATTGTCAACCCCAGGGGTGCCCACCTGGGGGGGGGGGGGGGTTCATGGCGTAGCCTGCGCCATTGAAATTTCAAGGGGGATGTTTTGACGGGTAGTTATCACTTTGGGGGGGGTCTTCCCAACTATTTAGGGGGGTGCGCCCTTGCTTTTAGGGGGTGGGCACCCCTGGTCAGGTCTGTCATTTGAAGGGGGAGGGAGGTCATGGTATTTAATGTCTATTGTCCCCCCCCCCCCCCGACTTTGGAAAAGCTAGGGTTTGTTTGCTTTTGCTCTCGTGTCATGATCATTATGACAATGTTCCACAACTTAAAACCACTCCCTTTTTTGCATCTCGGGGAAATTGTATTGGGTTTAGTATTTTATTTAACTGTCTAAAATGTTAAAGATGTTTTACGTCTTCCTTTGCCCAAGTGTCCTGTGCATGTGTTAATGGTATCGACTATTTCTGCAAAACATTCTTTTCTGTATCGATTTGCGGCACCGCAGAAAAGTATTTTACTCCTCACTAAAGTTATTTTGTTGGATGATCAATGTGATAATCGCAATTAAATGGCGAAATGTTTAATTTAACTTAGTTTTTTATTATATCAACTCGCTTGCAATAGTTCGTTAAAAATTGAATCTTCTTCCATTGGTGACATATGGCACGGATTATTCTGTTTATCCTTTGGACCTACAGTTATGGTGTGGCCAGGGGTCGGATTGGGTCCTCAAAAAGGCGCATACCCCAATTTTTCTGAAGGCGCATGCCAATGGGGGAGGAGTCGCAGAAAGTATATAGACGATCATTTTAGGGGAGCGATCAGTGGCGGATCCAGACGATCCTGTTGAGAGGGGCGATTGAGTATTCATTAAGGGCGGGGGGGAGGGGGGACTAATGAAAATAAAAATTTTTCAAAAGTTGTAAGAACTGAAGCATGTTTTTTTTTCCCGGATAATGTGTTTTGTTCAAAGAGTTTGAATGAAAGTTATTAGTGTTTCGAGTATCACACACACACAAGAATAAAAAATTGAAAAAAAAAAGAGCTTCTACTAATATTCTGGATCTATTATCAAAATTAAACCGTTTAACTTTTGATTCGTTTGAAAACTCGTGAAGTTTTTTCAGTTGTTATTTCAGGTCCTCAATTGTACTTTTTTCCTTATAAAAGAAAGGTTGCAGCACCAAAATGGCATCTCTTTTTACCAGTTTACCCACCGAACATAATGAAAGACTAAAATTGCATTTGTAAATAAAATTTGAAGATAGTTTTGGATTTTTTTGTTGATTGAGTTTTGTTTAATATTCGCGCAAAGGAAGGAGTGTTTGCATGCTTTCTCCCAAAAAATTTTGTTCGGAATGCATTTTTAGACTATCTGGAGGTTAACAAGTGGAAGGGAGGTTTGGGGGTTCCCATTCCGGATTTTTTTTTTTAATTTAAGGGTATAATTTCGAAAACACAATTATTTGCTATCTTTGTATTCTTGAAGGGAAAGATGAGATACATGAGTTCTCCCCAGTCGTTTTACGATAACTTCAAAAACGCAATTTTAGATATCTTTGGTATTGCTAAACACCAGGGGGGTTCGGGGACTTCCGTCCGGAAAAAATTTTTGGAATTGAAACGCAATTGTAAGCCATCATTGATGACGTAGCAGAAGACATGGGGTTCAGAACTTTTCAACAGAAACTTTTCGATGTAGGAGGTTCTAAAAACGCTGTTTTTGACGATCTTTGAATGATGTTGAAAGATGAGGAAAGAAAGACATGGGGGCTCCTCTCCGGAAATTTTTTGAAATTGAAGTCTCAAAAACGCAGTTGTAAGCCATCTTTTATGACGTAGAGGGAAGGAATGGGGGTATGGAACTTTCCATCGGAAATTGGAGCTTTGAAATACGATGGTTAGCCATCTTTGGTAGCGTAAAGGGAAGGGATGGAGTCAGGAGTTAACCCCCCTCAACTTTTCAATATTGAACATTCAAAAATATAATGTTAGTGGGTCTTCGTTGACGTTAGGAGAAGGACTCGAGATCGAGGGCTCTCCCCCGAAATTTTTTTCGGAATTGAAGTTCTAAAAACGTAATTGAAAGCCCTCATTAACGACATTCTCGAAAAAGTTTTCGATTTCTGGTGATTTTTTTTTTTTTTTTTTTTTGAAATTAAAGCTCCAAAAATTCAAAAGTTTTGACAATCTTCGATGACATTGGAGATGGGGGGGGGGGGGTTGAGGAACTCTCCCCTGGAAATTTTTTGGAATTAAAGTCATAAAAATACAGTTGTAGACTATTTTTTCGGCATGTGTTGGGGGGGGGGGGGAGATTTCGGTGACCTTTTCCCGGAATTATTTTAACAACAGTTTTAGACGATTTTTGTTTATTTGGGAAAGGAGAGATTTTGTGGACTTCCCATCGAAATTGTAAAAACTTTACTGTAGGCCATCTTTTAACTATTAGGGGAACGCACGTTTCACTAGTTTTTTGAATCGAGTGCCAAAAACTGCAATTTACAAAAAATAATGAATAAGTACATTCGGAATTTCTGAAGTAGTGTCGCCCAGTGGTTTGATTTCGCATCTTCTGAGTGATATTTTTTTTCACTAGGCGACATTGATGTCACGTGGTCATTATGTTATAAAATGCATTGCTACATATCTATATGGAATTCAACTTTTCCACTATGAAATTCATTAAAAATAAGTAGAAAAACTCATAACTTCGATGATGGTAGAAGATAAAGAGAGAAGGTCTAGTGACCTCCATCTCCAGAATTTTTTTTTTTTAATTTTAATCCTATAACGTTATTGCCGTCCATCTTTAATGAGGTTAGGAAAAGAATGAGATTCGAAACTTTCTTCCAGAACGTTTTCGAAATCGAAGTTCCAGAATAGGCAGTTTATTTGAGGCAGTTATTGGTATGGCCTAGAAAGATGAAAATTTGGTATACAGGTGTAGTTTTTGCTGAAGTTGTGCACCTCGGGCTTCGATTTTTGATATTTTAATTAGAAAAAAAGTTATTTAATGTTTTATGTGATTTTTAGCACTTTTTAGTACTTTTTAACCTCACAGACTCCGAACCAATCGTGCCAGACAAATATTTTTGATACTATAGTGTCGGAAATTTAATTTTAAATATGATGAACAAAAAAATTTTGAAGATAGAGCAATTTTTGTATTTTTTTATGAATTTTTGAAAAAAACCTTCAATTTGCATGTTTTCCTGGGTTTTATTTTTTTCTAATATCATCCTGCGAGAAGTATCAAAGCCTCATTTCTGAAATTTAAGATGGTAATAGTAAAACCATTTCGCCCTCTTCAGAAGAAAAAAGTTCTTAAAAATATGCAATAGTTTTTTTTTTTACAATATTTTTAATGCTGAACACATCATGTCCTTTCACGCATCAGTCGAAAAAAGCGTTCTTCAATCTTTTATGCCTGTGACGTCACTACTTGGGTTTCGATTCGATATTTACGATGGAATCTTAATCGCAAGCAATTTAATATTTTTTTTTTTTAAACTATATAGCTTACTTCATTTTCTGACGTGATGACCACGTGTTTTTTCGGCAGCGCTTGCTTTTTTTTTCTGTCCTTTTTTTTTTGTTTTATTTAGGGATTGCATTTATTTCTTTTTCCATCCCCCCCCCAAGCTGTTCCTTTCTCTGTATCTATATTACGTTACATTTCATAGTTGTGCGCATTAATTCAATAAAAACAGCGAGATTTTTTTTTTTTATCTTTGTCAAACGCTACTTTTTGCACACTACGGGGAATTTTAGCTTTTTTTTTTTTTTTTTTTTTGCTCTACTTAAATGAAAAAAAAGCGGTTTTTTTGAGTGTTCTTTGTTTTTATTAGGAAATGGGTGAGGAGGTCAAAATAAATAGAGATTGATAAGAAAATGTAGAGATAGATTGTAAAGATAGATAGCCACCGAAGGCGGCAATCTTGGCGTAAAAATGTGAATGGCACAAAAAAAAAAAAAAAAGATAGAGATGGATTGATTAATACTGCTGCCAAATTTATTTAAACAACCGCCGCAGGCGGCAAACTTGAAGTATAAAGATAAATGGCAAGTTAGCCAAACAGCCGCCGTAGGTGTCTGCTTGCACATTGGGTACGTCGTTTGTGTCTCCCCTCCCCTCTCCTTTAAAAATATTCCAATTCGAAACGAAACTGGAGGACAGATCTAGAAAATATTTTATTCAATTTATTAATGACTAGCCGCCTGCGGCGACCAGCTGGTCCGCCTTTTTTACGCCAGGGGTGCCGCCTTTGGCAGCTGCTTAAACAATTTAGCGACGACATTAATCAATTGTTTTTCTCTATAAATCAGTATTATCATTCGTTTTTTTACGCCAATGTTGCCGCCATCGGCGGCTGCTTAAATTAATTTCGTGGGCGGTGTCAATCAATCTATATCTATCTATATCATTAATAATTTGAATAAAATATTTTTCTAGATCTGTCCTCCAGTTTCGGTCGTTTGGAATATTTTTAAAGGAGGGTGAGGGGAGGACACAAACGACGTAACTCTTCATGCAAATTTTGTCGAATAATAACAAAAAGCACTTCCACTTTTATGTGAAAGCATTGTTTTTTTCAAATTCATGTTGTATGTGGGGGGAGGGAGGGGGGGCAATTGACACCCAATGTGCAAGCAGCCACCTACGGCGGCTGTTTGGCTAACCTGGTCATTTATATCTTTTTACTTCAAGTTTGCCGCCTTCGGCGGTTGTTTAAATAAATTTGGCGAGCAGTATTAATCAATCCATCTCTATTCTTTTTTTTTGTGCCATTCACATTTTTTACGCCAAGATTGCCGCCTTCGGCGGCTATCTACCTTTACAATCTATCTCTACATTTTCTTATCAATCTCTATTTATTTTGACCTCCTCACCCATTTCCTAATAAAAACAAAGAACACTCAAAAAACCGCTTTTTTTCATTTTAAGTAGAGCAAAAAAAAAAAAAAAAGCTAAAATTCCCCCGTAGTGTGCAAAAAGTAGCGTTTGACAAAGATAAAAAAAATCTCGCTGTTTTTATTGAATTAATGCGCACAACTATGAAATGTAACGTAATATAGATACAGCGAAAGGTCCAGCTTGGGGGGGGGGGGGATGGAAGAAAGAAATAAATGCAATCCCTAAATAAAGCAAACAAACAAACAAAAAAAGGAAAGAAAAAAAGCAAGCGCTGCCGAAAAAACACGTGGTCATCACGTCAGAAAATGAAGTAAGCTATATAGTAAAAAAAAAAGATTAAATTGCTTGCGATTAAGATTCCATCGTAAATATCGAATCGAAACCCAAGTAGTGACGTCACAGGCATAAAAGATTGAAGAACGCTTTTTTCGACTGATGCGTGAAAGGACATGATGTGTTCAGCATTAAAAATATTGTAAAAAAAAACTATTGCATATTTTTAAGAACTTTTTTCTTCTGAAGAGGGCGAAATGGTTTTACTATTACCAACTTAAATTTCAGAAATGAGGCTTTGATACTTCTCGCTAGGATGATATTAGAAAAAAATAAAACCCAGGAAAACATGCAAATTAAAGGTTTTTTCAAAAATTCATAAAAAATACAAAAATTACTCTAATTTTCAAAATTTTTTTGTTCATCATATTTAAAATTAAATTTCCGACACTATAGTATCAAAAATATTTTGTCTGGCGCGATTGGTTCGGAATCTGTGAGGTTAAAAGTACTAAAAAGTGCTAAAAATCACATAAAACATTAAATAACTTTTTTTCTAATTAAAGTATCAAAAATCGAAGCCCGAGGTGCACAACTTCAGCAAAAACTACACCTGTATACCAAATTTCATCTTTCTAGGCCTTACCGTTTTCCCAGGATGCGCGCCACACACACACACAAACATCTTATTTTATTATATGTACTAGCCGCCTTCGGCGACCAGCTGGTCCGCCTTTTTACGCCAGGGTTGCCGCCTTCGGCGGCTGCATAGACAATTTAGCGACGGTATTAATCAATGCTTTTCTCTATATACCAATATTATCATCTGCCTTTTTACGCCAATGTTGACGCCTTCGGCGGCTGCTTAAATATGTTTCATGGCGGTATCAATCGATCTATATCTATATCATTATTAATTTAAATAAAATATTTTCTAGATCTATCTCCAGTTCCGTCGTTTGGAATATTTTTAAAGGAGGGGGGAGGAGAGACACAAACTGCTTGCACTTCATGTAAATTTTTGTCGAAAAATAAAAAAAAACACTTCCACTTTTACTTGAGAGCATTGTTTTTTCAAAGTCATGGTATGTGTGGGGGGGGGGGGGCATTGACACCCCGTTGAAGTTCCTTAAATAACGGGCATGTCTCTTTCTTGCTCTCCATCTACTATATCGACCTCTGCATTTGTCTATCTATCTATCTATCTGTACGATCTATGCGTATCTACCTCTGACAGTAATTAACAATGTTTTCAAATCGCAGCGTGCCCCCCCCCCCCCCAACCCCCGTGTTGTTCTTTAAATAACGGGGTCTGTCTATCTCTCACTGTACATCGACCTGTAGATTTATCTTTCTCTAGATCCATGGAAATTTACCTCTGATAGTAATTAACAATCTTTTTTCAAAGAAAAAAAGTATTAATTCGAGAACAAAATTAAAAAAAAAAAAACATTTTTTTGTACACTCAATGTATATCTATCTACCTATTCGATCCATCTCTAAATTTTCTCATCTATCTCTATTTATTTTGATTTAACCTCCAATCTTCTTCCCTAACAATAAGAAAATCATGAAAAAAAAGCGCGCTTACTTATTTATTAAAATGCAACAAAAAATCGATGTCTTTGTGGTACCCGGAGTTTGCCAAGATATAAAAATCATTGTTTTTATTAAAATTCAAAAAAAAAAAAAAAAAGTGACTGGGACCAAAAACGATGCGATGTGGTCCATCTGATTAACCGAAATCGAATGTTTAGCAAAACATCCGGGGGGGGGGGGGGGGGAAACAAATGAAATACCTGGAAAGAAAAAAAAAAGCAAATGAATCCTTCGAAAGGAAGAAAAGAAAAAAGCAAGTTACGCACTTCCAGTTAGATCACGTGGTTGCCTGACGTCATATTCGCAGCGGTCAGCGGACAAGATCTTTGGTGAAGCGATAGCGCCTATCTTCGTTCTCCTTTAAAAAATTGTAAAAAAAAAAACTTTTGAATATTTTTGAAAAAAAAATTTTTCTGTAGAGGGCGAAATGTTCTGGCTACTACATAGTAAAATTGTAGAAAAGCGGTTATTATATTTTTCACGGGATGCGCTTAGAAAAAAATTAAACCCAGAAAAGAAAGCAAAATAAAGGTTTTTTCAAAAATTCATAACAAATACAAAAATTGCTCTATCTTCAAAATTTTTTTGTTCATCATATTTAAAATTAAATTTCGGACACTATAGTGCAAAAAATATTTGTCTGGCGCGAATGGTTCGGGGTCTGTGAGGTTAAAAGTACTAAAAAGTGCTAAAAACCACATAAAACATTAAATAACTTTTTTTCTAATTAAAATATCAAAAATCGAAGCCCGAGGTGCACAACTTCAGCAAAAACTACACCTGTATACCAAATTTCATCTTTCTAGGCCTTACCGTTTTCCCGGGATGCGCGCCACAAACACACACACACACACACACACACAAACATCTTATTTTATTATATGTATAGAAGAAGATAGATAGAAGAAGATATGTATAGATTTGATATACTTTTTTAAATTTTATTAATTTTTTTAAATTTTATTTTTAGAGAATATTTCAAACCATTTCGCTTTTCCATGTCAAAATGTGCTGAAGAGATTATTTACGAAAGAAGCACAATTAAGCTATCACAGGAGTTTGAATGCACGATCTAATTACTTTGAGCCAAAATGCAATAAGTTAACAGGACACCAGCAAATGAAAACGTGAAGACTTATGATTGCACTCGAATTAATTGTTATTTTTTACTAATTTAATTAATTTTGTAAATTAAGTTTTATTTTGAAGCGGCCTTACCCTAAGGTCACTGAAATTTTAGATTAAATTGTATGACACCTTGAATAAATTTGATAACGCTTTTTTTCCCCCGTTGTACGGATTATCTATCACTATGACAAACTTCTAAAAACAATGTAACATTTACTTCGGTAAAAATGAATGGTATTTAAAAAAGAAGACGAAGGAAAAAAAAAAAAAAAGCCCTTAAAATGGTATTTTTGGCTGTAATCTCAGTGACCGATTTCTAGGGAACTTAGATTTGGCTAAATATTGAGTACCAAGTGCTTCTATGTATCGTTGAAAAATGTTATTAAAACCACTAGGAATACAGAAGAACTTTATGGACCATGGCTTCCCTTGCCAGGGACCGAACTCTGATCTTTTGCATGAGAGTCGCCTCTTCTAACAAGTATGACAATGGACGGGGTACGCAGGGGGGGGGGGGGAGTTGTTGATTGTTTCAAACATCCATAGAAATTTCTAGATGAAACTTGCTTGTTAGCAACCGCTGACTAATATGTTTTCCATCACCCAATTATTTTTCGCAAAACACATATGTTCAAATTTGAAAAGAACGAAAAATTGATACTTCAAAATTGACTTAATGTGTTGTTCTTATGTTTTAGTTATATTTTACTTATGCCATGCATTGTTACAACTAAACAAGTGAAAACAAGTAAGCAAGTTCTAATGAAACAGTGGAAATTGCCAAAAACGAGTCTAAGTTTCTCGTTCACAGCATTTTAAATTAATTATTATTATTTTTTAAATTACGTATTCCATGCTTTCACAAACCACTCCTTTCCTTCACACACACCATGTACCTTGGAGTCAGAACAATCAATGTCAGATTTCGACCAAATTTAATCCATGAAGGAAATCTGCCCACCGTTGCAAAACTTGAAAAACATAACCATCGCAGGTTCATTATAAGAATGCAATTCTTTTGCACCAGCTTTTGGAATGTTAAAAACTGATATGATAGGGTAAAAGCAAAGGCAGATTCAGGGGAGGGTCAAAGGGTTAGCTAACCTCCCTGTGACAAGAATTTTTTTATGATCATTATTAAACTTCAATTTTTTAGATCCGGAAAAAAAAGTAGGACACGAAATCAAGTTCAACCATTTTTGGCTTGGTTTTGTAAGGTACAGTGAAACCTGTGTAAGTTGACCACTTGCGGTGCAGTACTTTGGTGGTCAACTTAGACAGGTGGTCAACTTATAAAGGGGGTAATGATTTTTTTTTTTGTCATTTCTTGCACCATGTATTCATTTTTTGACTAATTGACACTTATTCTTTCTGTTCAACTCACTTTCGTTGTTTAGCATTACTTTGAAAATGTTATTTAAATATTTTTAGAGATTATTTTCCCAGAATGACATATAATGTGTCATGCAAATTTAAAATTTCAGAAAATTGATCAAAAAAAAGTCTTATTGTTCATGAAAAGTTACTCATTTGATATTAATAGTTCCTAAAAATTCATAGCTAATCAAAAATTACAAATTTTTCGCTTAATTTTTTTCTCATATACATTTATAACCCCATGATGATCTACTCAAACTCAAAAGGAGGTTTACTTATGCTGCTGTTTCATTTAGTTGGTGAAATGCTGATCTGACATCAAAAATATTCTTGGAAAGCTATAAAAAAAACAATAATAAAAAAAATAATTTGCTAAATAAAATTTTAAAAAATAAACCAAGTGGTCAACTTACAAAGGGTTTTTTACAATACTCCAGACCAAATTTGGTGTTCATTAGTGGTCAAGATAGACAGGTGGTCAAGATAGAGAGGTGGTCAAGTTACAGAGGTTTTCCTTCATTATATGAGACAGGGCTAATTCCGTTCCTGACAAAAGCGGTCAACATAGACAGGTGGTCAACTTACAAAGGTGGTCAACTTTACAGGTTTTACTGTATTTCCTTTCATCGAGTCATAAGTCAAAGGATTGACTGGGTTCTTTTACTGGGCTATTGCTATTTTGAGTTTTTTTGTTCATGTTCAAAAGAAAAATAATCTCTAATGAGCTTAACGTTTTTTAAAACTCTGCCACCTCAAACCACATGTGTATGTGTGTTGTGTGTGCTTTTTCCTATTACAGTGGACGCCGTTTAATTGAATCAGTGGTTTATTGAATCAACCGCTTTAATGAATCAAATCGTCAAAAACAGAACACAATCCAGCTTTATTGAATTAGCCGATTTATTGAGTCAGCCGCTTCATGGAATCAAAACTGTTTAGAACAAACGTGATTCAAAAAAGCGACGACCACTGTATTTTATAGCTATAATTTCATATGTTATGGCGTAGGACGCCCCATTGAAAAAATGAGGGGGAATTAGGGATTTGAAAGAGATTTGATCTTATTTAGAGTGTACAACGTTACATATGAGGGGTAAGCTATTATTCTTGGGGATATAAGCACTCCTGCTTAGCTGATACTTTACGTAGGAAGTATAATGTTGGTCTTTGGGGGAACCCCCCCTTACAAAAATTTTTGGATCCGCCCCCGGGTAAAAGCACAGAATATGGGGTACGCAAAGCATCAACCCTTACACAGACGGTTTCGATTTTTTCCATAAATATCGAATGTATATATATATATATATATATATATATATATATATATATATATATATATATATATATATATATATGTGTGTGTGTGTGTGTGTGTGTATATATATATATATATATATATATATATATATATATATATATATATATATATATAAACATAGGTACTCCTTAATAAAGCCCTATCCTGGGCTTTACACTTTAATAGGAAGTACCATTACATTGGGTGACTTTGTCTTAAATATTCCTTCACCAACTATGCATTTTTCTTCTCCTTGCGTAATATTTGCAACGTCTATCAATTTTGACGCAATATGATTATTTCCTACGACATGAGATTACATTTCTCACACATATTTGATTTGTACTTATTTTTAATTGGCGGAGGATTTGTGTTTTTACCTGAAGAAGTAATAACTTTAAACAAAATCAAGCTACATACATCCTTTTTTCAGATTTTATCAGTCAAAACATCCCGAAATGGCATATAATCTGTGATCATTGATTCCAACAGATATAGCACTAAAAACAAACAACTCGGCTTCCAAATTAGAAATTATTATCCATTGACTAAGGTAATCTCAGCTTTTCAAACAAATATCACTTGTAGTTTGCTCTGGAATTGTCTTATATATCTTCATTTTGAACAATACCTCCTTTTTGCTAACTGCGACGGTTCGATATCAGCTGCAATTTTCCATTTTTGTAAATATTTTACTACTAAACATGTTAAATCTACTTTTTGACGCATTGAGGTATTTTCTTTTTGTTTCGGCTAAAGTACACTAGATGACAAAAATGCAAAAAAATGAAAAAAAAAAAATGTAGTTACTGCGCTATACTATAACCACTGACCACGGTAGTGTAAATCGTTCAGTTTTATGTGACACTTACTGTCAAAAATTACAATTTTCACAAGATTATGAAACCGGAAAAACTTTTTTTATTTTCTAAATTTTTTTCTCTTATTTATATTTCAGGAATTCTCATTTCATATAATGGATTTTAGGACAATATCACCCAGGATATACAAAACTTCTGTACCTCTATTTCTTCTGTTTTTATAAAAACAAGCTCTGAAATGTGGGGTTTTATTTGTGTTGTACACAATGTCTAACTGTGGATGGTTAACCATTAAAAATGAAAAAACTTTTCCATGACATTTTATTCTAAAAATAATTTAAAAAAAAAAAAAAAATCCAGATCGCACACGGCGGGCACACGTGAGACGCTTGGCGGGCACTTTGATGCTCACGGGCGTCGAGGACCCCTGGAGTAGAACAGAAAATATATAAAAGTTTTTGAAAATGAATTCAAACATGTGCTTCGAACGTGGACTTCTAGCTCCCTTTTCACGTAAACAAACGTCGTAAACCTGCTCCGAATAAGCAATTACCAGCTTTTTTAATAGAATACATGAAGGTCGTAATTTGCTTTTAATTGTTTTGATGATATTTAGATTCAACTCATGTCACTTATCAGAACTTATTTGCTGAGGAGCACGACCTGATCACTAAAATTAGCACGTGATCAAAAAACCTCCTCGCCATTCCTGTTTCGGATTCAAGTGTATTTCCATTGTTAGACATTTCATCACTAGACGAAAAAAGAAGTCTTGTATTTACTGTTTAGACTCTGTGATGACGTTTTAAGGTTCACTTTTTTAATTTTTAGGTGACAGACAGCATTGCTTAATTGCTGAGCCAAGTTTTCGCCCCTCAGACAGTTGATCTATTCTTTTCAACACAAAACACAATTCATTAGGGAAATGACGAAATGAGTTAATTGTTTTTCCACTTAGCTTTTTGTACCATGCTAATAACTTATAAATTATCGGAATACAGTCTCGACATTTGGGCGATTAGTAGGAAGAGTCAATTGTTCCCCGCTCGCCCGAATTTTAGAATCATAATGCAATTGTGGAAAATTTGTGTGTATTTTGTTGTTTCTCCTCCCAAAAAGTATTAAGTATATGCATACCATTTGTTCTCCCTTGTCTCCCAGGTAATGTACCAGAAAAACACGTTTTATATTAATATAGTAAGGACTCAACTTGCATAGGATAGCATGGAAGTTAGGATCTTACTTTTTTTTTCTTTTACATAGAAAAATTTGCGTATTGGACGAAATTCAGGTCATGAAAATGAGCTCTGCTGACTATAAAGGAAATAAGGGAGCTGCTCTATAGCGATAGAGCTCCTTCAATTAATTTCTGTTGTTAGAAATATAGTTAAAAATAAATCATCATTGTCATCGTCGTCGTCATCGGAGTACCTTTATCAAAGCTGCCATTTTTCCAAGAAAAACAACTAAATAAGTAGGTAAAATGGTCCCCTACTCTCAGGTTTATAACAAACTGCCTATGAAGAATCTCTAAACAGGCAAGAGCGTTGGAAGTTTGCAATGTTGCGAAAATTGAGTTAAAAGCGTTGCAGTTTTTATGACCCCACATCTCTTGCAATGCCCCTTGCCAGTTGATACCGCTTAGCCTTCTACGAAAAATTCCTTCTAGTTTTGTGAGGTTAGAAAAATTTTTGAACATAAAAGTTTCGATCTCGCTCTTGGCACCTTCTCTGCCCTGGCTGCATTGCTACGGTGTTTGTAAAGGACCATTCATTAATTATGTAAGGATGATTTTGGCAATTTTTTGACCCCCCTCCCCCCATGTAAGGGTACGTAAGATTTTTCAACCCCCACCCCTATTCTTACGTAAGATTCCATTTCGTTTTTCAAAATAATAAAATAATGAAACTTACATCACTTGAATTCGTATTAAATTCACTCTTATTAAGTTTAACCTTTTTGTGTAAAGAAATATTTACTGAAAGGTTGGAATATAGGCTGAATATTTTTTTGACATTTTTTAGTATTTGATGCGATACTAATTTAAAATATAGCATGACACACACAGTGCGGTTTTTTTATTATATTTTACTCTATTTATTCTTTGTAAAACAAATTAAAAATAGCTCATCCTAATACGTTTTTTACCGTTCTGACGCAAATGAAATTTGATCCCTGCACCACTTGACAGCGCGATTTCTAATTTAAAATATCGACTTAGGGGGCAAAAACGTAAGAATGAGTTTGATCCCCCTCCCCCCCCAAAGTAAGGGTGTGTAGAGATTTTGCCAACCCCCTCCCCCTCGGCACTTTTACGTAATTAACGAATGGTCCCCTAAGTCTTCTCCATGTGAGGACCGTAGCGACCCCAATAAAAGTATTTTGTACAATGCAAAAAAAAAAAAAAAAGAGTAAAAGATAAATGTTTCCTTCCACGAAAGTCTTAATATGTCATGCAATAATCAATAAAAATGTATAACAACAAAGATGGCGAGATCCAGCCGTTCAAAAGATATTTATAATTAAACTTCCGGCCATTGAATGTCTTCCGATTCAAACTGCAAACCCAAATACATGGGTATGGAAAAGACCCCAAGTGGTGTAGGATGAAAATGTATCCAAAGGACCTTGCGTTCTTGATTCTCTTCTTTTTTTTAAGGTCATTGAGAGAAGTGTCCACGTGGGGATTACATGCGAGTTGTTCTACAAAACAAGAAGTGTCATTTTTAAAAGGCCGCTTGAGAAATTGGCTAATTTTAGAGCTAGCATCAGGAAGAAGCATCCAGCACTGTTGCCATTATGATAAGTTTGTAAAAAGAAAATAGCAATTCCAAGTTGACGTGTTCCATTTACGCTTGCCATCTTGTGATATCTATATAGGTTCCACGCAAAGTTTTTTTCCCCTTTGATTTCTTAAAATTCTGTCGTTTTTAAGAATATTTTAGAAATTAGAATGAAATACGGAATCTTCCCATAAAACCGATCAAAATATATTTTTTAAGCTTTAGTGCTTAAATATTATTTGCGTCAATTTGGAGCTTATTTTCTGTCCATTAGTCGCAATTCCAATAAACTATAGGGGGCGCTGGAGCTACTGTCTAATGGCGGATGAAAAAGGTAAAACAAACAAATGCCGTAACTTATAACTTGCTTTGACGCTTAGTGAATAACAGTAATTTTTCATCGTATTTGTGGGAAGCTTTTTTTTCTATTCTTCTGAAATTGTATTACACCACGAACTATCTGAAGACTGTAATTTACCCCAAAGAAAGCACGTGGAATGGAATGTTTTACCTTTTTCGGTAGTAGTAGTAATCACCGCAAGGTAGCGTATTCGAGCTCTGGAGTTGCGAAGTGGCTTTTAATAACTTACCTTTCGTTTGGCAATCGATATGTTGACTTATGAGAAAAGGTCAAGCTCATAAATTTAGCTTATTGGAAAAATTGATGAAACTCTTTTTTTCCTTGCACATTTTTTCTTAGGCTACTAATTGAATATTTAAATTTATTCTCTTCTTTTATGAATTAGGATCACTTTGAGTTCATAAAAATTGCGAAATACGATACGCACACATACGCATACAGGACTTAATTTGCATGGGAGCTTGCGAGAGTCCAACTCCCATATTTGTTTCATTTGAATTTTTACACGTTAAAAGATAGGGGCAACTAGGGAGGTTTGGCCCATAGGGAGACTTGACCCATGGGGATTTTTACCATGAAAAGGATTTTTTGTGAAAATTTTAGTCATATTGTTGGTTTACAAGTTGCACAAAAGTATTTTGCAATTTCAGAATTATCAGTGGTTTTCAAGAAATTCAGTGTTAAATGATACTGCTCACCTCTTTTTGGGTTAAAAGTTAGGGGTAAAAGAGACTGAGTTGTGATTTGAGTTCCTTTCGTAGTAGCTTTGTAAAGGCATTCCAACTCCAATCCGCACCAATAACGTCTTCTTCTTTTCTTGAACTCCCTTCCCTAAAACTTAGTAGTATAGAAATTGTCGAGGTCGTAGCTCGACTTATTGCAGCCACACTATACATTCAAAATTCTCGATTTTTTTGCGAAACCATCAACAATATTTACCTTGTTTGGGAAACGCTGCATCTTTATCTTTTGTAATAATAAAACTCAACTGGATATCTGTATCTCTGTCAGGATACCTGTCCGGATTTCTAACTGGGTCTCTGTGACGAGTAACGCTTAAACTGTTCGGCTGATTTTCATGAAATATGACACAAAATTAGTTTGTAGCATGAGGGTGCCTCAAAACGATTTTTCGAAAATTCGAAATTTGTTCTTTTCCTAATCCAATTTTAAGAAAATTTTACCTAGCAAATTATCATAACATGGACGAGTAAATTACTATAAAGTGAGCCAGCAAATTATCATAACGTGGACGAGCAAATTACCACGACGTGCCCTAGCAAATTAACATAGCAAATTGGCGAGAAATTCATCATCCATTATTTTTAAATGTACATTCGAGCCAAATGACCTTTTAATTTTCTACGACGGGCAATATCCGTGCGGGTGAAGCTAGTTAGGTTAATAAAATTAAAGATGTTAACCTGTTGCTAAACATGTACAGTCGGCACACACGGATTAAAAATATACAGTTGCTTTTCTTAATATATCTTAGAAATGTTAAGAAATATTTCGATCGTAGTAATACAAGTGTGAACAGAAGAAGCCACGTGTCATTGATATCACAAGATATAAAAGAAGGAGGGATTTCGAAATCGCTATCTTCTTTTTCTCGAGGGAAGCCATAAACGGATACTATACAAACGAGTTAAATAACCTTCTACCAATGTCCTCTCCTAAATCCAAATCAATACTCTATTTTTAAATCCAGCCGTGTTTGTCGAATCAAAATTTATCGGCAGATACAACAAAAAATATTTTAATCACAAGTGCTTTTGCGATATCTGTTATTGTGATTTATTTTTTCGAAATTGCTTTTTCTAGGACTTTTAAAACTTCCTCATCGGATTTTAAAGACATATTTATCAGAAAATTGATTGCCCTTTGATTATTTGACCATAAAAGGTAAATAAAACTGCCTATTTATTATGCGTGTTAAATATCAGTTTTTCTAGAATATTCAACTCGTGTTTTACGCCTCCAAAAAACTTTTAAGAATTGAGTAGTTGGTATAACAAGCAGGGGCTGACGGCAGGCCATCTCAGCCTAATCGGAAACGATGAGCCATTGAGGAGGCAAGGTCGAAATAGGAGTACATAGGTTTTATGGGGGAAGAGGGCCAGGTCCGTTATTTTGAAGTTTTCAGAGGGAGGGAGAGGGGTCAAAGGGTACAAACTCTCTGCAAATTCTATCAAAAAACATCAAAAACACGCCCACTTATATGCAAATACATAACTTTTTCAAATCCGGGGGAGGGGAATTTTCTCCTCCTGACCCCTCTAAATAAAGGTCTGAGGGGGGCTCAGCGACCAAACTGATAAGGGCTTAGCTCAACTCTTGGCGGCCCTAATAATAAAAACCGCAAATCAAGCAACTCAGTTATAATTTTGGAGCATTCAGTTTTGAATAGCTGTTACTCCACAACAGAATCACCGATTAAATATGAAGGTCGTTTAGAAATAACAGATTAAAGCGGTTGAGCTGGCCATTTTAAAATGGTGACAGCTTAGAGAGGTCAGGGGCAGACACAAACTATCATTTTTGGAGGGCGAATCATACTGAAGAATGCCCTCCTCCTCCCTATGAATGAACCTACGCTTTAGGGTACGAAAAATTTCTGAAAATTCTTGGGTGTCAATTAAAAGCACCAAATTGGCTAGGAATACAGGGCACCTAATAGGGCATAAAAGGGCGCAAATTAATTTCATAAGCAATGAAAAAAAGTAATATTTCAAATATTTACTTTCAAAAATAATTAATGAATTGAAAAGACAACGGAAATCGGTTAAATTTCATTCATACAGTATTTGAACACATTGTGGACGGATAGTATTATCGACGGTATAGGGGGGGGGGGGGGGGAGGTCATGATCTCCATGACTCTCCCTTTGTATCCGCTTCTGAGAGAGGTCTCGATAGTTAATTATAAATTTTCTTTAGCACTAAAACAAAACATGTAAAAAAACTTCCCATCAATAGAGTAGTTTAAAGAAAATTTTGCCACTGTGAAGCATGAGAGGCAAACTGTTTTTCTTTTTTTTTTAAACTGTCAAGGTCAAGGGTTCCCAAACTTTTTAGATTAAACCATTGAAGAATTAGATTTTTCTCACGAAACACTACTCTTATCCAGTGATGTTATCAACTTTTCTAAGGGTATACTCCCAGTAATCAGTTATACGCAATATGTGTTCGCAATCATATACATAATACGTCGTAATATGAAAATTTTTGAAGCTTGAGGGTATACGCTATATGTCTAAAAAATGTTTGAGAGTATACAACGTATATGGAGTATACCCTATGGGAACACCACTGCTCTTATCTCTGTTACAAACACATATATTGATACCATGGACACTTCGCGACACCTCTTCAAAACCAGCATGTTCTCTTAACAGAAGGATCTCAGGAAGCAGAATGATGAAGTAGTTAATATCAATATAATTCCATTGGTAGCAGCAGGAATTTTCAAGACATAATTGATATTAATTCGCACTCAAGGTGATTATTTAAAATTATTAATTATTCATTTCAGTGGTGGAAAGATTAAAATTTTCAAGGACAATCCGGATCAGAGACTTTTAAAGCCATTTATGTGTAAATAAGTAAATATAAACTATAAGTAGGCAACAAATTTACTTGTGGTGGTTTCTCAAATTTCCAACCCCGCTATTAAAACAAAAACAAACAAAATACGATTATTTAGTTTAATTTATTAATTCATAAACTTGAAAATTGTTCAACTTCTTGTTTAATATAAAACTTGCTTGAGTTAAGCCTTGGAAAAAAAATGAAGGGAAACCACAGACGTTTTGTAACTATGACGACGAAAATTACTCTCTAAACAAGTATTAAAACAGCGAGTTATTAGACCGTTTTTCGTCGTTATGGTAGTCTGAAAAAAATCATAGGAACATCAACTTCGGTTAAGTGAGGATTATAAGCAATTCATGATTACTCAAAAAGTGAATACATAAAAAAAAAACATTATTTTGCGAATGTTTTGAAACTAAAACATCAGTGTTTCAAGCAAGAGCCTCATATGAGATTCAGGATGAATAGAGAGGAAAGTAAATGTAATTCATTTCAACTAAAAAAAGGCACCTTTAAAGCATTAAGTTGCTGTAATTTGATTTAATTTCAGCAACTTCTAATTTTTAATTGTTAAATTAAATCTTCCTTATTTTTAAAACTCGGAAAATCCGAGAAATTATTCCTCAGAAAACCTATCTAAGCATTATGTTCACGAATCAAAATTTAATTTCGAACAAACTAATTTCGCTCAAAAGCTAATTAGAATTGCGTTATTATCTTACAAAAAGCCTATTAAACTTCCTTTTTCGTGTAGTTAAGAAAACATTAATTTTTCAAGCAAACTAATTGGACACCTGAAATACACCGCCAGCTCAGTCATTTCCAGCCGAGGACTGCGTTTTCATGCAATAATGTGGAGCGAATCGAGAAGAAAAATAAACAAAAATTCGAGCATGAATCATAGCAACCACCTGTCGGTATTAATCTGTATGCTCTCAAAGTATCTTTGCTTAGCTCTTTATTGACTCCTCAAAACAATCAATTTTATGTTTCTGAATCACGTTCTAGGAACTTTTATTGAAACTGCATTCGTATCTTGAAATCAGATCGGATTTCTTTCATCTTTCAAAGTCACGCGTGTTTAGAAAAAAATTCGATCATGCAAATCTGATGTTAGTTGAAGAAAAATGAAGGAAGATTTATTCCAACAAGGATTTTCCTTGACCTTTCCGCTGCGTTCTTGACGATTTAAAGACCATGCAAATTAGTTTGGATATCTTCAAAGCGTTGCATATTATGAAAAGTATTGCAGTATAACAAACAATCGGGTGTTTGAAAATGTGGGATTAAGTACGTATCACGATTTAAAATTTATTTATTTTTGGCAATGGAAAATAAAAGGGAATTCTGAGTACTTTAGTTTTTAACAGAAAGAAAGAGCTGCAAATGATTTTTTTTAATGAAAGCTAATTTTTAATGAATATTGTAACTTTTTTAGAAGAAAACTCTTTGCATGAAGAATAAAAATTTTCAAAACGTTACGTGCTTGGACTTTTTTTAAGAATGTCTCTTTTGGTTTTAATCTTGCTGTAAAAATCTTCATAAGTTAATTTGATATTAATTTTACAAATTAATGTTACAAGTGACAAAATAAATATCCTTAACAACCCTTCAAGCCCTTTCCCCCTTATTTTAAGACTTTTTTGGTTATCCATAATCAAATTTATCTTTTACCGGAACGGGAAGTAAATCGATCGCGACACCAGGATTTTGTTCGAAAACAGGGACAGTCCTGGTCAAACCGGGAGATCTGGTGACTGTTTTTACTGCAAATGATTTTTTTTAATGAAAGCTAATTTTTAATGAATATTGTAACTTTTTTAGAAGAAAACTCTTTGCATGAAGAATAAAAATTTTCAAAACGTTACGTGCTTGGACTTTTTTTAAGAATGTCTCTTTTGGTTTTAATCTTGCTGTAAAAATCTTCACAAGTTAATTTGATATTAATTTTACAAATTAATGTTACAAGTGACAAAATAAATATCCTTAACAACCCTTCAAGCCCTTTCCCCCTTATTTTAAGACTTTTTTGGTTATCCATAATCAAATTTATCTTTTACCGGAACGGGAAGTAAATCGATCGCGACACCAGGATTTTGTTCGAAAACAGGGACAGTCCTGGTCAAACCGGGAGATCTGGTGACTGTTTTTAGAGTATTATTAGAAAAATGTAACATTAAAATGATCATACGGAAAACCAAGAAAAGAAACAATTCGTGAAAAAAAAAGCTTTAACATACCATGGTTTTAAAAAGAGCTGAAAAGTATAAAATAATTTATCATAATCCATGTCGATATTTAAAGCCCCATACAATTTCAGAATTTTTTAGATTTTCTGGAAAACTTGTGATTGTGAGTTTTTAATAGCTATCAAAATAATTGTAAACTCTGAAAGGAAAAATATGGAAAGCAAGCAACAGAAAAGTAATTGAGTTGTCGTTGTTTCCGAAATTTAGAAGTATTTTTTTCTGAAAAAGCATGCTTAAAAACATAAGATTTATCCATTTTCTAAATAGTTTGACAAAGTTTAATATTTAAAAAAATATTTCAGTCGGTGCGCATATTCAATTTTATTTTCTACCCTTCTGCGCATATGACTTCACAAGTGATAAAATGTCATTCACTGATGCCATTAGCGCAGAGCGTTTTATTTTCATTCAGATAAAGATAAGAATATTATAGGGCAATGAAAGTAATAAATTTCATGCTTCCTTCCGAAAAGCCTTCATTAAAAATTCTCACAATGAGTAAGTGTTAATATTACGGTTTTATGACAACTTTTTTTCTCAACAATGGGTAAACATTCATTGCACCAATGGAGTACCGCGCCAAAGTGCACCACTTGTGACGTCATTAAGACTATGCCTTACTTCCAAATTTGAACATTTAAAAAAAAAAAAAAAAAAAAAAAAAACTGTTGGAAAAACATTTTTTTTTCTGGCTCCATGTTATTATTATTATTATTATTATTTTACTGGTTGTATCATTTTCAGTGACTAAAAGTACTGATTTTGACTGAAGGAAATACTCTCTATTGAACTAACAATTTTATCACTCTGCCAATCATAAACTGAGGTGCAAGTTTTTTCTTTGATAGCTATCCTTTATACCTATAGATATGTAATACATGCGTCCCATGCCTTTCCTTTTAAAGTTTACAATTGCAAGTTTTTTAATAGCTATTAAAAACTTAGTCTTAAATTTTCTATAAAATTTGTAAGACAGTCTGAAAATGTATGAGACTTTAAATCTACTAAAGGCTTAAAGAAATTATTTTATACCTTTTAGTTCTATCAGTGAGAGCTAGTCTTTAAAATAAAGAATGAAAAGTCGAAACTGAGAGATCTTGTTTCCAACACTCATCTCGAGAATTATCTTCGAATTTCTTCGGCACACATAACAGCAGGGGTGCCCCCCTAAGGGCAATGTCGCATCCCCCTAAATATCGCAGAAACCCTTCCCCCCAAAAGCAAGTTCCCCCCCCTAAAATTGAGAAAAATACTCCTCAACCCCCTCCTAAAAATTTCAATGGCGCAGTCTGCCTTATGACCTCTCCTAGGTAGGAACCCCTGTAACAATCAATGTTATCGGATTGTAAAAGAGAAAGAACGTCAGATTTGCCATTGAACTAAAAAAGATCACATTTTAGACAATCTTAATTTAATTTTGTGTTTTGTGACAAGTTTCAGTACCTTTTTTTTTTTTTTTTTTGAAAAAAAATCACTATTTCAATTACACTTAATGTTGAATATTGATTCTCACTCTGATTTTCAAACTAAGCTAAAACTAGTTTTTAAACATCAAATTTTCTCCTTCTTTATTGAAGTAAATGTGTAATTTGACCAATGCAGCCTGCAAGCAATTGCATAAGAAAACGAGCTGATGTGTGCATCACATTACTTCCTTTTACGCCAATTTAATGATAATAGTAGATCCTTGGAGTAAGCAAAGAAACACGGAAAATATTTTTGTCCCAAGTTTGTTGCGAGCTGAAGCAAAAAAAAAACGTTTTATACAGATTAATTTTCCCAATGTTGGACATTTAATGTGATTCAATGGTTAACTGTCTTAAAATCGCCAATAGTAGCCAAAATGAAACCAATTAAAAAAATAAATAAATAAAATAAAAAACCGACAACGCCGAATTTGTTGCTAAGTTGGCGAAAAAACTTGGCGACCAAAAGCTTGGTGATATATCGCCAAGTGTTTGCCAAATTATAACACCACTTGAATTTGCATTGATATTAACAATGATTTCCCCCCAAACAGGTATAAAAGACCCCCCCCCCTTAACAACATCTGAATGCAACCAAAAGGGCAGGTGCACAACTAGATCCCACTAGGAGTCTACGCACCAAATTTCAACTTTCTAAGACATACCGTTTTTGAGCTATGCGCGATACTTACGCACATACATACTGTTACAAATTCTGTAAATAGTAATTATTGTAGTAACGTAACCTGTAAATAGTTTCCCGTAATGAATATACAACCCCTATACATTCGGCTAACGTATACGAACCCCTATTTCTTTTTTGTTCATTGATAAAATTTGATAACGGTCTACTATTTTCTAGAAGCGTTTGGAATCTTGTGGGATATTTGAGAGATTTCTTTCGATGTTTATAAAAGCGTCCCGCGTGATAAAAAGTTCAGTTTCGATTGAGAATTTGTACTGAGAGTGTATTAGCTCTGTTTATTGCGAGGCATTTCGCTGTGTTGTTTTCGTATTTGGAAGTAAATACGTGTGTAACCGTTGAGTTTACGGTGTTGTGTGATGCTTTTTTAATTGCTGATGATTAATGTAGCAGTTGTTAACGATTTCTCCTGTACATAGTGTAAATAAAGCTCCTGTGTTCCTATCAAGAACTGTGTCGTCCTTTCAAGAAAATTGGAAGTCTCGCCAGATCCGTTACAATTGGCGCCCAACGTAGGGCTTCTTCTGGACTTTCTTGGAGTAAGTGTGACTTTGGACATTTTTTTCATAAAAACTTTTTGAATTTGGACTTTATTTTTATGGTGATTACTCGCGCAATGGATGAACAATTAAAACAACTTCTTGACGCAATCAACTCTGTGAAGGGTGATATGGCGGCTAATCAAGAACAATTAAAAAATGATATGGCGGCTAATCAAGAACAATTAAAAAATGATATGGCGACTAATCAAGAACAATTAAAAAATGATATGGCGGCTAATCAAGAACAATTAAAAAGTGATCTGACTGCAAGTATGTTGGCAAATCAAGACCAGTTAAAAAGCGATTTAACGGTGCTGAAAAAGGACTTAACGTCTAACCAAGAAGAAATTAAAAACGACCTTATTTCGGTAAAGACTGTGATGGAAAATAAATTTAATGACATAGAGCATCGAGTTGATGCTATTGAAGAAAAATTTGATACCGTTGAAAGCCGATTCAATGCTGTAGAAAATAAATTTGAAGAAGAAGATAGAAGATTTCATCTACTTAAAGAAGAGATCTTTAAGGACGTGGAAAGGAGATTGGCAACCGCAGAAAGCAGCTCTGTACAGTTTGGCGCTCCCACATCGGTTGCTCGACCGTCCATTAAACTTACCACATTTGATGGGAAAACTTCGTGGCAGGTTTACAAAACTCAATTCATGATAGTGGCGGAAGCGAACGGATGGGACTCTGCTACCAAGGCCTGCCATCTTGCAGCATCCCTGAGAGGTGACGCAGCGGACATTCTTCAGACCCTTCCGGACAGCCAGCGCCTGGATTTCACCGCCCTCACATCTGCGCTGGAGCTTCGTTTCGGTGAGAAGTGCCAGAAAGATTTCAGCCGACTCCAGTTGAAGTCCCGTTTCCAGAAAACCGGGGAAACCCTGCAAGAGCTAGCGGCGGACGTCGAGAGACTGTCTCATCTTGCTTTTTGCGACTGCCCTGCGGATGTTCGAGACAACCTGGCACTCAACTACTACATCGACAGGGTTCGAGATCCGGAAATTCAGAAAACTCTACGGATGGCGGATGTCAAAGACCTGAATTCTGCTGTTGTGTATGCGATGAAGTTGGAGGCCGCCCAGCAAGCAACCCGCAAGGATCGCCATTCAATCCGCGGCGTGAAAACTGATGAGCCTGATCCGGTTTCGTCACGCTTTGCTGAACTGGAAAAGCAAATAAAAGAAATTGCAGGAATCCTCAAAAGGACTTCGGCTCCCAAGTACCAAAATGGACAATCACTTAAGTGCTGGAAATGTGGCGGCGAGGGTCACTTACGAAGAAACTGTGAAGCTCGCCAAGAAACCAGAGGGAAGAGCACCTCTCCCTCGCAGTTCCAGGAAAACTAAGCCATGGCAATCTCGCGGGGCGGAGGTCGCCAAATTGGAATGAGCCCCATCTTAAAGTTTTCCAGATTTCATCGACGAGTGGCGGCAGTAATGGACTGTTTGTTTACGCATATGTAAACGGGTTTCCCTGCGAACTGATTATTGACACTGGAGCCAATGTTACAATCATTAGAACAGATGTGGCTCGTCAATTTGGACTCAACATTCTATGGACGCCGCCCTGCGTTACCCTCCAAACTGTGACGGGCGACAAGATCGAGATTGAAGGTAAAGTGAACTTAGAAATTGTGTTTGGAAATGCCACTTACCATCATACGGCATTCGTTGCTGCTATCACAGACCCCTTCATTCTCGGATTGGACTTTTTAAAGAAGTATGACTTCAACCTCGACTTCAAGACCAATGAGCTGCACTCGATGAGAGAAGACATAGCCATCTTCAACGCTGAAAATGATGTAAAATCCGCTCATTAAATAATAGTCCAAACAGATTTATCGATTCCCTCAAGTCAGAATCATTAATACCTGGCTCCATTGAAGAAAGCAATAGTTTTCGATTTGGACTCATTGAATACCCTAACCTAAGCAATAACCTAAAAGGAGTGCTGGTAGCATCTACGCTTTGGACCTTTCTAAGGATGTAATTCCTGTGAGAGTCGCCAACGTGAGTGAAAGGCCAAGGAATGTCCGGAAAGGTGAAGTGTTAGAAACTTGTATTCCAGTAAACAGCATCATTGGAAGAATCAATTCCCCCGAGACTGTGTCTTCTGAGTCCTTGACATCGAAGTTAGTTGGGAGTGCGCCATTATCGAAAGATCAAAGAACTGCTGCGGAACAATTGGTGGATGACTTCAAGCATCTGTTTTCATCAGCATCGGAGGATGTTGGCCGTACGAATTTAACGCAGCATAGGATTTACACTGGAGAACACCCCCCTATTAAACAGCATCCAAGACGACTACCATCCGCCAAGAAGGAAGAAGTTGAGACCCTCCTGAAAGAGATGAAGGAGAATGATGTAATCGAACCGTCATCCAGTCCTTGGGCTTCTCCCATCGTCTTAGTCCGAAAGAAAGATGGCTCCACCAGATTTTGTGTCGATTACCGACGGCTGAATGAAATCACCAAGAAAGACAGTTACCCTCTTTCACGGATAGACGACACCTTGGACACTCTTTCCGGACACAAGTGGTTTTCGACCCTGGACTTGAAGAGTGGCTACTGGCAGGTTGAGATACACCCTGAGGACCGAGAGAAGACAGCGTTTACAACTGGACAAGGCTTATAGCAGTTTAAAGTGATGCCCTTCGGCCTCTGCAATGCATCAGCTACGTTCGAGCGTCTTATGGAGACAGTGTTAAGAGGACTCTCTTACGAATCCTGTCTGGTCTACTTAGACGATATCATCATCGTGGGACGCAGCTTCGAAGAACATCTGGCAAATCTTAGGAAGGTGCTGCAAAAGCTTAAGGAAGCCAATCTGATGTTAAGCCCGTCCAAATGTAACTTGTTCCGCCGGGAAGTGAACTACCTTGGTCGCATCATCTCTTCTGAGGGTGTACAAACCGATCCAGAGAAGGTATCTGCGGTCAAGAGTTGGAGTCGTCCCGAAAACATCCATCAGCTGCGAAGTTTCCTGGGGCTCTGCACGTACTACAGGAAGTTTGTGAAGGGTTTTTCCAACATTGCACGACCTTTGCATAAGCTGACGGAGAGAGAGCAAAAGTTTGAATGGTCCAAAGAATGCGAAGATGCATTTCTACGACTGAAGGAGGCTTTAACATCAACGCCTATCCTCAGCCTGAAAAATCCTTCATCCTGGACACTGATGCGAGCAACGAGGGCATTGGAACTGTTTTACCCCAAGAAATTGACGGCAATGAACATGTCATCGCTTACTGGAGCAAATGCTTATCAAAGTCGGAGCGAAATTACTGCGTCACCAGAAAGGAGTTACTGGCCATAGTGAAAGCTGTAGAACACTTCCATCATTACCTCTACAGCCGAAAGTTTCTGCTTCGGACAGATCATGCCTCGTTAACTTTGCTTTTGAACTTCAAAAATCCGGAAGGCCAGATAGCCAGGTGGATACAGCGGCTCCAGGAATATGACATGGAGATCAAACACCGAAAAGGGTTATCTCACGGTAATGCTGACGCTTTATCAAGGAGACCCTGTCCTGAGAACTGCCACTATTGTTCCCGAATCGAGAAACAGTATGGAACGACTAGCCCTACCGCCTATCAGGTGACAGTGACTCCAACATCATCAGAACCTGATCCATGGAGTGATGACCAAGTTCGAAAAGATCAACTTGAAGACCCCGACATAAAACCAATTTTGGAGTTCATGGAAAGTGACAGTCGGCGCCCTAGCTGGCAGGACGTTTCCATCTTCAGCCCTGCAACAAAAAGATACTGGGCTTTATGGAACTCACTCCATTTACGGAATGGCGTACTGTACCGAAAATGGGAATCTGATGACGGCAAAACATCAAGGTGGCAGTTACTACTTCCCCGATCAAGGATTTCAGATGTTCTGAAAGAAATACATAGTAGTGCGACTGGAGGACATTTTGGTGTCTTGAAAACCCTCACTAAAGTTCGGGAGCTCTTTTTCTGGAGCAAGGCGAAGGATGACGTGGAGAAGTGGTGCCATTCTTGTGACGCCTGTGCTGTTCGGAAAGGACCGAAGAAAAGAAGCAGAGGGAAGCTACATCTGTACAACGTTGGAGCTCTTTTCGAACGAATTGGGATCGACATCCTGGGTCCTCTACCAAGAACTGCTGATGGGAACAAATACATTCTTGTTTCCATCGACTACTTCACCAAATGGCCGGAAGCATATCCCATTCCAGATCAAGAAGCTAAAACCGTAGCAGAGACTCAAGTCCAGCATTGGATCTCGAGATATGGAGCACCTTTGCAGATCCATTCCGATTAAGGGAGGAATTTCATCTCTGCTGTGTTTAAGGGCCTATGTCAAATTCTCGGAATTGAGAAAACTAGGACAACACCCCTACACCCACAATCGAACGGCATGGTGGAGAGATTTAACCGCACAATCCTGAATAATCTCTCGCTTATGGTCTCCAGAAATCAACAGGATTGGGGCAAGAAGCTACCTTTGTTCCTGCTGGCCTACCGCAGTGCCGTCCACGAGACTACCGGATATGCCCCAGCTCAGATGCTCTTCGGACGAGAGCTTCGGCTACCTTGTGATCTCGTCTTTGGCCGTCCTCCGGATGCGCCTTCATCGCTTGAGGAGTACATCCAGGATCTCCAGGCCCGGTTGGAAGACGTTCATAACTTCGCACAAGAGCGAATCAACATCGCGGCGAAGAAGATGAAGACACGATACGACACAAGGTCTACTGGACATGAATTCAACGAAGGCGACAAGGTTTGGTTATGGAATCCCATC
Source organism: Uloborus diversus (assembly GCF_026930045.1). NCBI lineage: Eukaryota > Metazoa > Arthropoda > Arachnida > Araneae > Uloboridae > Uloborus > Uloborus diversus. Next base: position 118,056,740 of record NC_072732.1, on the reverse strand, counting down.
CGACGGAAAGGTCTTTCGCCCAAATTGCAGTCGCATTGGGATGGACCCTACAAAGTCCTTAACCGACTGAATGACGTCGTAGTGAGGATCCAAAAATCACCTAATGCAAAACCTAGGGTTGTACATTATGATCGGTTAGCCCCATACTATGGCCATAGTTCATGAGTATTACGTAAACAACCATGGTTGATAACATAAAATTTGTAGATAATTTTTTTTGCTTTTAATGTTTAGTAATATTTCTTTTTATTACTGTGTTTCCCACGCATTATTGGTTATTATTTAATGTGTGTATTTGTGAACTTGTGATAGAAGTTTGGCACCCTTTCTGGGGATTGTACTGCCCGGGACGTGCAGTCCTTAGGAAGGGGGCAATGTTACAAATTCTGTAAATCCTTATATATTATTTCTGTAGCCTGTTTTTGGTTTCTACGCCAAATTTCCCTCAATTTTTGATCGATTTCTTTGATTTACGGCTTATTTTATAGCTTATGGTGCTGGCTACTGACGAAAAATAGACCCAAGGTCTGAAAATTGTTTCTTTTAGCCGAAAAACCTGTTTTAAAGAACCAGAATAAGGTTTTCGGTCAAACTTATAACTTTAATTTGCGCTATGACCGACAGAGCTGAGTAGCTTGATCGGCAGAGCGTTCTCTTCATAACCAGGAGATTACGTGTTCGGGCCCATGTCCGAACAATCTGCAACAAAAAAATTAGAAAAATTTCGCGCATTACATGAACACTGAATTAAATGGATAACAACTATGAGGGAATAGAATAAATGAGAAGGAAATGCTCCTTGCTGATATGAAAACATTCAGTGATTTTGTGCTAAATTACTTCGAAATTGCACGTGTTTTTTTTTTTTTTTTTTTTTGAAGCTTTGGCTCTGGAATTGTTTTTTGTTCAGAAAAAAAATAATAAATCGTATATTGAAATATATATTCTTCTAATGAGTTTTTGACTCTTTGTACAAATAAATAAAATACTATCTCAATTTGAAGGGTAAAATATATATTTTTTCTTCTTTTTGCTAAAAAACAAATAGCTTATCACATTTTTACTACATTCGAAAGCATAGTTCAATTTATTTTGTATTTTAACCGTGCTGTTAAATGATGAACACGTGCTGCCATCTAAGTTATAACGGTTTAAGCAGCCTGCGATAACAAATTGTAAAAATTTTCAAAAATAAAAACATTTTTCTTCAATATCTTATCTTATATATTAATCCCCTCTCATTTTAAAACTTATCAGGCTGGCCAATGATGAAAAAAAGACTTACGGTCGAAAATTAAAGTTTTCGAAATCGCCTCTTGCTGTTTCAAAACCTTGATGCTGCCTGTAGTTCTTATGCATTTTTTAAAGCAAAGTTCTAATGCAGTTTTCCATTTTTTACGTCGCTTTCGGCAAAAAAAAAAAAGCCTGTGTGTGTGTTCATATTTTAATAAAGCTTAACAGCACTGGACTTAGTTGTTCGGTTTAATTGATAAGTTTTTTTCGGTAGAGCGTTCGACTATAAACTATCTGAACTTCGGGCAAGCTTGGGCTGTCCGACATAATATCAAATTTATATTAGTATTACGCATTACATGTGCTCATAACATACACACCTAATAAAATAAATGCAATGGGAATGCTACTTGGTGTTTCGACTCCTTTATGCAGGCTACAGTTATCATTCGGATAAGTTGATTGTTAATCGAACTGTGTTCTTTGACTACATCCAGACCACTCAACATAATGTAAGCATAAAAAAGTATTAGATTTACCTAAAGAAATCCTTTTTGTGCAGAAAAACATTTTTATTGTATGCTAAAATGTAGATGTTTCTAATAGCAGTGTTCGACCTTTTGTACAAATGAAAAAATACTACGCCCGATTAAAACTACGAGTTTCACTCAGTAAACCTTTAATTTTTTATTCGCGCGAATACGATATAAAGCATTAAAAGTATTATCAACTTCATTAGCAAGAAATTATTTTCTACTCCTCTGCTTTCTGCTGAAAAAAAAAAAAAAACATTTTGTCTACGTTCGAAAAATTACACTTAAGAACGGACTCAGTTCAACTGGTTTTGGTTTTGAATTTTAAGTGTTCGATTAAAAGAGAAACATGTGAGGGCATTTAAGCCGTAACGGTTAAAGCAACCTTCTATGTGAAATAGTTCAATATTCAAAGATAAAAACACTTATTTTCAATCAAATTTATTACTTCTCTAGAATGTTTGTTTCAATCGCTACGTGAGATCTTCGTCATTCTTTAATCAAATTCCATGCTTTGCGAATAATTTTAAATCGTATCATGCTGGTTAATGACAAAACACAGATGCATGATCTTATTATTATTATTTTTTTTTTTTTGGCAAAAAGCTTTTTTGCTGTTACGCATTCCTTCAATGAATAGCTTTCGAAAAGGAAGGCGCAATTGCTAGGTTTGTTGGGGTGTCGGGCTGTTAGTCAGAATGGCGCCAATTCGAATACGTGCCAATAAATATCTCTTTAATGTTTCTTTTTTTCCCGTCAGATGCTGACATGTGCAGGACTGTATTTGCCACAACCTGTTTTTTCACATGCACAATTATTTTTTCACGAGTCACCACTCAGCCACACTTTTAAGAACATTTATGTTTGCATTGAAAATATGTACGATTAAAAGGGGAGCTATGATCAAATTATCACAACGTTGTATTTAACGAGGTTTTGGTACTGATGTCTTTAAATTACATGACTTCTCTTCTGCGCTTACTTTTTTTTCGGTTCTTCGTCATAATGTTCTTCCTTTGAAATTCTTAAAGAGCGAAATGCCTTATGAAACGATTTGAAGCACAGTGCGGAGTTCCGCACGGGTCTACTAGTAGTAATTATTGTAGTAACGTAACCTGTAAATAGTTTCCCGTAATGAATATACAACCCCTTAACATATGGCAAAAGTATACGACCCCCTTTTTCTTTTTTTGTTCATTGATAAAATTTCATAACGGTCTACTATTTTCCAGAAGCGTTTGGAATATTTCAGAGATTTCTTTCGATGTTTATAAAAGGGTCCCGCGTGATAAGAAGTTGAGTTTCGATTGAGATTTCGAACTGAGAGCGTATTTGCTCTGTTTATAGCGAGGCATTTCGCTGTGTTGTTTTCGTATTTGGAAGTAAATACTTGTGTCACCGTTGAGTTTACGGTGTTGTGTGATGCTTATTTAATTGCTGATGATTAATTTAGCAGTTGTTAACGATTTCTCCTGTACATAGTGTAAATAAAGCTCCTGTGTTTTTATCAAGAACTGTGTCGTCCTTTCAAGAAAGTTGGAAGTCTCGCCGGATCCGTTACAATACGAACATACAGAAGTCACGAGAAAACTCGTTGTAATTAATTCGGAGAACGTTAAAATGGATATTTCGGGTGTCTATACGTTCTTAGGCACTTATCCACGTATGGTCGAGTCGAAAAAAATACTCAACATTCATTCGGGGGTGAGAAAAATGGAAATTAAGGTCGATTTTTGAATGAAATTTTTTTTCGCGAATACAATACTTCCTTTTTTGTAAAAGGAAGTAAAAATTGACCTTGTACTCAAATAAGGTTGAGAAGACCTCTGTTCTAAGACATACATTTTATAAAAAGAAACTTAAGATAAGTCATGAATGAAAATGTATCGCTCATTTGGAGGAAGAGTGCCACAATATGAAGAAATGCAATTTTACAGGAGAAGCGTTTGAGGTTGAACTCTTCAGGCAATTTGCATTAAGAAAGGTAAGTTTGCTGTTCTCTCCAGTAGTAAATGTTAGAACAAAAAATCTGCCATTATTTTCCAAAGAAGATAACGTCATTTGAAGCCCTTTAACGAAAAAAAAAAAGGAAATTAAAAATTTCATATTTTGGCTCTGTTTGTCCAAACGAGTGATATAAAGGTAGGGGCAGAGGGAGAAGATGATGGTTTGTTAAATGATGCCAGTATATCAACGTACTGTATAATCTCAATTTAACGGTTGTCAAAGGACTGGAAAAAGTTATATTTAAATCAAGGACATCCAATGCACAGTGCAGTTAAATCCGGACCAGTGAAATGTATCATTAAATTGAGGAAATCGTTAAATCGGGTATCGTTAAATCGAAGTTATACTGTATATAGAAAGACACAAAGATTGTCAAGGAAATCTCAGGGATGTGTAATTCTGTGTGGGAGGGAAAGGGGGCGGTCGGGTTGACCTTAAATTCTCTTCGTCTGATCGCACCTCTGTCTGAAGAATCTAAATATAATATTACCGAATGGGCTTGAAAACACCTGGAAATTATCTGATAAGAAGGAACGATAAGTTGTATTTCTACCGAAAACCGATTTCATTATTTTTTATTTCTACCCTTACCAATGTTAAAGGAAAGTTTAAAGTTGAAACTATTCAATGCTGGTACAGAACAACTATTCTTCATTTTAGAAGCAGTTGAGCCAAACTCGATAATTGCACATCGGCAAACATCCCAACAAGCAAATTGCACCTGCTCATACGTTAATTATTCTCTGTAATGTCGAACGCTCTGACCTTCGTTTCCGAGTGGATAAATTGGAAATTTATCGGTTATGTGTGAAAACGGGAAATTAGTGAAAGCGCTTGAGGATGAGGATTTTATTCGAAATACATACAATATAGTGAGAAATATGTGACACGTTTTTTAATTCCAACATAGACTAGGTAAACTATTAATCAGTACACCCAAACCTGCATTTATGCAGTAGATAGAGATCGCATTAAAAAAATCGCAAAAAAAAAAAAAAAAAAAAAAGATTCTTTGAAAGTTTACTAGTAGCTATAAAAATTGTTTTCGCAACACAGTTAAAAAATACATTTTTATATTGTGGATAGGGTACACATAAAAAAAGTCTCACGTAGAAAATACCCAAAAAACTTACAAAATAACTAGGGATAGCTATCTTTAAAATAAATTAAAATAAACTAAGTGATGATAATTTTGCCGAGTAATCGGACAAAATTTCCCGAATAAGGTTTTTTTTGGAAGGTCACAGTGACTTCCCATCGGGGTGCCCTTGTCGTCACTTCTTAAAGATACTACCTCGCATTCGTTTTAAAAATAATTTCGTGAATTCAGTCTCAATCTGATTGAAATTTTCAAATTCCGCACAAAAAAAAAAGAAGGTTCGCGAGTGTATTTTAAAATTTAAATTTAGTTTTTATAGGTCTCAAAAACAAACGTTTCTTATCGACAATCTTTAAATATTCGCCGGATGTGCCAATCGTGAACGAACGGGTCTAAATGATCGACTCCTTCAAATGAACGGTGCATTACGATCTCTAAAAGAAATGAACGACCGTTTTTTTGAACGATGATATTTATAATATAGTTCACTCCCTCGCATTTAATTTATTTATTATTATTTATTTTATTATTATATTAATATTTATTTATTTATTTGTCTTTTAATATTACAACTGACGCATTAAAAATCAATTTTTGTTTTGCTTTTACCTGTGACCATACGACTCTTGGAGATACGAAATGTTTTTGAAGAATTAATGTACTTTTCCTTTAGTTTAAATTTTGCTTTTTATTACTATTTTTGTAGCTTTCAAAATGTTTTAGAGGATGGTATTCGGTCATTTTTTTAAAGATTTATTTTGCTAAATTTTTTGACGCCTTTGAATAATGCAAGATTTAGTCAAAAATAAGTGAATAAATATTCATTAATCAAACAACTGTTCATTAACAATTTTAAAATGCAAGACAAAAATGAAATTTTAAAATTCGCCACTTTATTTCTTTTTTTCTCTAATCACACACGCAAATGAAAAGAGAGGGGGGGGGGGGGTACTTGAGCTTTACCCCCAGAGTTGACTGCCTTTAACAAAACATTGTTCAGATTTGTTTGAAAAGTTTATTGGTAGCGTTGTTGTGCAATTATTCTTTTATTAATATCCAAAGAAAATTTTACAGTTATGGTATACTTCTGCTTTTTGAATGGTATATGATCCAATCAGAGCTTGCAAAGCTTACGAATGGCCAGTTTAGTCTGCGATTTAACTTTTTTCGCTGCCCAATCTTTCAATTTTAATTCAGAAGCTCGTTTTTTCAAGCCGCTAAGTTTGGATGGCGACTTTTTGGAATGTCGCTCTGGCACTTCTGGTTTATCGGATTCCGGTTCATTGGATTCCAAAGACCGTAAAGTCTTCTCGCTCTCAGAAGAGATCAAGGGTTCCAGATCTGTTTCGTGCACTTTTGAATCAAAAAGATTTCCGGATGGAGGTGTCCTCGAAGAGATATTCCAAGAACTGAAAGAGATGAAATAATTTATGTTAGATCATGGCCCTACTTAATTCTTATAGGCCGTGACAATCGCTGAAACTCATGGGAACAAAGAGGGCGCTACAGGGAACCCCTGTTTTGTATTACGTTGCTATTGATTGGTGAATGCAGGGGTTCCGATCAGCGGAAAATGGACGACATTCAATCAAAAATAAACAAACTTTGAAACGTGGACATTGATTGGGGGATGCATGAGCTGCATCGGTTTAACTGGCTTAACACAGAAGAGTCATAAATCGTCAAGGACCGTTATCGTTAGCGCCATCTGGTGGGGCCATGGTTAGATTCATTTCAATTAACAGTGTGCTGAACGTATGCATTGTAATGGTTAAACGAACAGGATAATACAGGGCATCAAAATATTCGTTTGCCCTCGTGTCCCAAGAACTGAAAATAAAACTATCTATACAGCACTATACCGACAGCCCGGTTATACCTTCCAGATACTGCAGTTTCGTCTTTGTTATGGACTCATCAGACTGGAATAGGGTAACCGAGCTGGAGATAGATGTCACCTCATCGAAACTGATTGATCAATGAGATGACGTCTACCTATAGCTGGGTTATTCTCCATTCCAGACTGATGAGTCCATAACAGGAACGAAACTGCGGTCTCCGGATGGGCATGGGATAACCGGGCTGTCGGTATGATGCATGTAGTTCTGCCTTAGCCAGGGGTGCCCACCTAAGGAAGGGGGGTCATGGCGCAGGATGCGCCATTGATATTTTTAGAAGGCTTGTTTTGAGGGGTATTTTTCACTTTTTTGATGTGTTCGGGGCCTTTTGCTTTTGAGGGGGGGGAGGGCCATTGCGATATCTAGGGGGGTGCGCCTTTGCTCTTGGAGGGGGGGGGGGCACTCCTGGCCTTAGCCCTGGCTTAGGGGCAGCAATTTATTGCTTAAACTACGTACATTATCTATAACTTATTAAAAAAATTTTATTAAAAAAAGTGATTGTGATTTTTTTTTTGAAAAAAGCAGCAATAAAATTAAATTGAGTGCATAAGATAAATGTGCACTATGATTAATAACGGTCATTCACATGGCGCAGCGTGTTTCAATACTTTATTAAAATGAAAGTGAACATAAGGTTAAGTAGTGAGTGTTACACGTTTTCAGCTGTTTGCAATAGATTGTTCAGAACAGTTATGGGTTCAAAAGAATTAACAATCTTACTCTTTATGACGTGATTAGAATTGACTTTTACTGAATTACCTGCAAAATTTGCTACTACAATCACTAAACTTCATCAATGCCATCGGACTTAGATTATTATTGCTCTCACACATTTACAAATTTTATGGTTTAAATTACGCTTTGTAGTCTTTACTAACAATAAAGCTGAAAGTATCTCTGCCTGGATATCTGGATCTCTGTGACGCGCATAGCGCCTAGGCCGTTGTTCCGATTTTCATGAAATTTGGCACAAAATTAGTTCATAGCATAGGGGTGTGCACCTCGAAGCGAATTTTGAAAAATTCGATTCTGTTCTTTTTCCATAATTTTATTTTTACCACCATTGTTGGACTTAATTCCTCTGCACCGAGCAAATTACCATAACATAGACGAGCAAATTAATGCAGCACATTGTCGAGAATTTCATCATCCATTATTTGTAAATATACAGGCTAACCAAATGAGCTTTTAATTTCTACTACGGGCAAAACCGTGCGGGTACCACTAGTATAAAATAAATCCAAAAATGTGTAACTATTTAATCTCTGAACATGAAATCGTTATTGACACAGAAACTCGTGCACAAAATTAAATAATTAAAACGTAAAACTAAGAGCATTTGGGGTACTCACTGACATGCGCAATGCTTCAAATCATGAGATTCATTAATTATCTCTCCTTGATCATAAAAAGCTGATGTATTTTTTCTTTCATCCGTGACCGTTTCATTTACTGTGTGCCATTTTGTTTCGTGCTTGCTTTTAGCTTTTAATTCTGATAAATCCTGTAAACTTTCGGTTTTTACATCAACATGGTCCTTTAAATAAAAATCTTCCAAAACGCTTTTTTCTGGTTCGTAGAAGCACACTTCATCGTTTCCAGAAAACCGCACTAGCCTTTCTTTCTTTTTAATGGAAGTTACGGCTCTGGTCGCATTCGAAAATATTTTGCTCTCAGTCTTTTTACGATTATGTTTTTGATTTCTATCATTTTCACTCATAGCTTTGCAATTTATATCTGAAGACAAAGTTGAACTTTTATTTTCTTTTAAAACTTTCGGCATTTTATTCCACCATTTTTTTAAGCGATGGAAAACTTTATCCCTTGCACCATTTTTTAAAGACGGAGTCCAATAATTAGTTTCTATTCTTAAACGAGTCTTTATTCCACAATCATCCATATCGGAATATTTCTGTCTGTCCAGCGGAACATTCTTTTTTATCATTGCTTCTTCTAACATCCTGTGAATCTCAAGCTGACTCTTGAAAAGTATCCTGTCGTTCGGTGTGAAAATTGGATGAGAAGCTGTCACATTTAAAGAATCTTCCAAGTTTTCAACGTGCTGAAAATTTTCAGTGTCATCAACGGGGATGTTAATTCTAAAATTATTCTGAAAATGGCTAGCTTGATTGTCCATATCGTAGTTGGATGCCTTTTTATTTTGTTGTTCCCATTCCCGCAAATGGCGCAGGATATTTTGAGAGCTGGATGTTTTCTTGGAAAAATTCAGTGGTGAAGAAAGCCATCTATTCGAATCACTTTCTTTCGATGTTATTTGATTGGCAGAATTTTTGTAATATTTATTACCAGTATCAGAACCCTCTTTGCAAACGGTTTTAAGCATTTCGTGCACAGCATTTTGTCGATTTCCAGCTCTGCTCAATTCTCTTGGAAGTTCGTAGACATTACTTTTAGTGTTCGCTTTTCCATCCTGACTCTCTATCGCTAATTCTAGTTGTTCCTCCAAAGGCATGTCTTTTGGTTTTGAGTTACATGATAAATTCAACGATCCATTGCTACCATAAGCAACAGACTGATGAGTTATTGCAATCAAATCCTCTGATATATTTTCCATTTCTTGCCCATTCATTAAATTTGGTTGAATATCCTTTGTTTTATAATCAGTATGAATAGTTCTTGGTCGTCTTTCATAATCTGGAACATCATTTATTTTGTTGATTGCTTGAAATTTCTGGAACAGCCCGGTATTATTTTGTTGTATTTCTGAAATCGAATTTGACTTCGGTGTAACATTTTGAATAAGATTTATTTCAGTTTTGTTATTTGAGTCCTGTAGACGAACATACTTATGATCAATTTGTGAATTGGGAAATGATTCAAAACCGCTGTCTGGTTCAATATTAATTAAGATATTTTTCAAATTCGGTGAATCCGAACTCTTTTGGTCCGTTTGCAAGCACTTAGTATCTGGAGCACAATATAGCTCGGGGAGGAGGGAAAAACTTTCAAAATTAATTTGATTCTTTTGAACGTCTGCATTCTTTTGCGGTGTTGTTTCTTCATTGGGAACTACCGTAACTCGTTTTTTGTTTTCATTTGGAACTTTCTCTTGTGCTATGGGACAAGGAATCCTATTTTCCCCTTCAGCATCAAACCAAACAAATAATTCATCGTCAGAGTCAAGATCAATCAAACCATCCCCCAACCAGTTCACTGTATTTGATAATGGTGCTTCTGCAGGCAAATCAGACAATTTTTCGATTGTATCTTCAAGTGTCATTCCCGATTATTGATTCATAATTTGAACACTTTTTTGTAAACCGTGACGATAGAATTTTATCCTCGACGTAAAAATGTTTCTATAATCTCGTGGTTTTTTTTTTTTTTTTTTTTCTAATCTGAAGGACTCAAATGCAGAGGCTAAAAAAAGAAAGAACAAATTATTGCACATAAAGACATCTAATTTTGATAAATTTATTTGTATAAATATCTGAAAAGATTGAAGTCAGCATGTTTAGCCCCCTAGTGTGACACTAGGTGTCAGCACCGTTTTTTTTTCTTTTTTTTTTTTCTTTTTTCTTTTTGTCGGTTGTGGTGAAGAGCATTATTTATTTGTGAAAGCTTTATCGGTCTAGTCGCTGCATTGCGATTTGAGAGCACTTATTCCGGTTTTTGAAATCTTGAGTCACATCGAAATACTATTTGCAAATGCTGTTTTTGATTTATTAGAATGTATTTATTTTAATTGTATTTGACATAATTGTTTTGCCATGTAGTTCACATCACCATGTAACATGAGGTCTATGAAATAATAATTGAAAAAAATTTCATAAAAGTAAACTTTTTATTATTTTTTGAGCCTAAAGTTAAAGTAATATAACAAACTTGTATTTAGGAAAAACGTAGTATTTTCATTCGCCCAGAATTACTATTTAAAACAGAAGGATTTCGTATGAGTGTGTATATATTACTATTTGTGACATTTGTCTATCCTTTGGAACACTTAATTTTTCGTAACAAAATATTTAAAAGGATTGTTAGTATAAATACAGTTATAAGGTTTCGCTGTCACACCCGTTACAAAAAAGATGCTTAAGTTACCATTGCAAATGCATTCTTCCATGGATCCGCGGGTAATCGGGAGTTTGCTGTATACTCACCTGGATCTGCATCCCTTTGACAAAGCTATCAAGGATAGGATTCATAACCAAAAATGTAAATAGAATTACTGCATTTCGTCGAAACTGAAAATGAACCCTAGAAATGTTGAATGGGATTCTTCAACATTAATTTAGACCTATTTCAATCTGAGGTGACTACTTCAGGTGTGATTTATTATATTAATCAACAATGAATTTTTAGAAATCAGCAGCTTAAATATTTCTACACAAGTATTGTTGTGGTAAACAATGGAAACTGTAGTGTGATGTGTTGTGTGCAATAGTATATTTTCATCAAACGAACTAAAACTGATAACAATGATTCTGGATTTTATCACGAAAGAGGAATTATATAAATACTAGATTATTACTGTTTGACCACGGATTGTATGTAATTTGGCAATCGGCCAAGTAAAGACAATTTCATCTGAATGAATCTAGTAGGGGATAATGGAAACTAGCGATGGGGATATTGATACATGCGTTTTATAATGTCACTACTGCCTTATTTATTTATTGCATTCTCTAAAAGAAAATGAGGGGAAACAAATATTGTTACTATGGAAACAACAAAAAAGAAAATAAAATGTTTTCATTTCGTTCGGGAATGTAAAAGCAAAACGGTAAGCTCAAAACTATGTTGTGAATAAATAAATCAATTAATTTTTGTTATGAGACAATAGATCGAATATACTTTAGATTAAAAAAATATTGCCGTGAGCAAATTTTCAGTTTTACAAAAATGGGACTAAATAATGGAAAGGCAAAAGCGCACATCTGTAACAAACCAACTAACACCCCTATAAACTAATAGATACGTCAATTTCAGCTTTTGAACCGGATATTAGCTTTTCCATATAATCAATGGTCAGATAGTATGGATATTTCTTTTTTATGACATGGTCATGGTTGTCATAATGCTCATTTCTTCTCTTTTGTAATGAGATTAAAAAATGTTCCTGATTTTATATTAGTGTATATGCCAGCGAACCCGTTTCTAAAAAAACTTTTTGTCCCTAAAAAATGATGATTTGTACGAGTTACGGATGTGACCGTACACAGTCACACCCGTAACGCGTACAAATGATTATTTTTACCACAAAGTTTTTTAGAAAGTTGCGACTTTGAATTTTTCACATAAAAGTTCCTTTTATTCACATATAGAGGTGAGGACATCAAAAAAAAACCCCTCAAAGTTTTTTTTTTTGGGGGGGGGAGGACCTGTTTTATCTGGGTTTTTTTCAAAAGGGTTTATTTCTGCTCGAGAAAAATGGAAGATTTTTATATTTATTGCACGAAATAATGTATTCAGGAATTTACCATCTTTACATTTCAATGCTTTTTTTTTTTTGGTTTGAGATTTTTTTTTTTTTTAAGTATCCTAGATAGAAACACTAATTTTGATAACGCAAGTTGTAAGATAATTTATTTCCTTGTACACCTAAGTATTATTTGCTGCTTTTCTCACTAAAACTGTCATGTTTAGTGAGACCAAAATGTGTTAACAAAACTGTCACATGACAGAATTAATATATCAATATTGTTTTTTAAAGTAAAATGTTTTAATAAAAATTTTAATATATTTTTATTTAATGGGCATTCATATATGTACACACATATCTATGAATGCATAAAAGTAGAAAATAAAAGAAAAATTACATAATGTTTGTAATTAAATTCACATTCTTTTCAAAGTTAACGGTTGCATGATGATAAGAACTTTTAAAACTTTTATAACTATTATTACAATTTTTGACTAACTGATAAATAACTGCGTAACATAAATAAGGAGTACTACACAACAGGGGTTCTCAACCTTTCAACCTTTCAGGCTCTGCGCCTCCCTTTGAACAATGTTTTGAGTACCCCCCCCGCCCCATCACGCCACCATAAAGTAGACCCTCGTTTTATGCGGTGTCGATTATATGCGGTTTAAGATTTGACACCTTTATTTTATTTTACGCGGATGATTTTCGGTTTTACGCTGATGCGGCAATGCAAACAGATGAAATACTCCGCTCTTTCAAAGTTCAAACTCCTAAAGATTACAGATTACGAGTAATCAACTGCATTTTGGAGTGCTAATAATCGAGCTTGGGCCACTGGAGGCATTTAATACGATTGGTTTCAGAGCTCTTTCCAGAAGCAAAGTTATTAAACTGACACAGTTCTAAACTCACTGGAAGAAGAGCTTTTAGGAGTGACAAAGGAGGCCAAAACCAACGAGGATACCGACGTCGATGACGCACAACCAAAAACGTTCGCGTTGAAAATTTTGATCCATTCCTAAACAATAGAAATGATCTTTTTGATTTGGTAGTGAAGGAAGATTCTTTCATGGAAATGACGCAAGTGATCATGCAAGCGTTAATGCTCTGCAAAGAATTGCAGAGAAAAATTCTTAATGACTGCCAAAAGACTATCCATTGCCAGCTCCTCTTTATAAACAGAACACGAAATTAATTAATGTTTTCTTTACGCATGTTGTGCATAAAAATCGATATAAGTGCACATTAAACTTATTATACAATTAGTCATCACTAGAATGAAGTATTTTGTTATCTACGGAACCAAACCTCTATTTCAACATTAGTATTAGGTATCAATTTACGCGGTTTTGATTTACGCTGCATTTCCGTGGAACGTAATCCCCGCGTAAAACGAGGGTCTACTGTATTTGGTAATTAAAAGAGTTCCATCAAAATTTGAAACGAAAGCTAGTTGCTAGTTGGGGTAGTTGAAGTTGATTATTAAGTAAAAATGTAGATGATTTCGCAAATAAAGGTTAATATTACTACGCAGAACTTTATTTTGAATAGATTCTCCTTAGAACACTTAAAATCGAAAAACTTAGTACGAATAAATTAGAAGTAATCTGGGATCTAGGTGAGGCAGGGGCGGCAAATAGGGGGGTCGAGAGGGGGCGGTCGCACCCCCAAATTTTTTGGGAGGAATGATTAAAAAAAACGAGCAAATTCAATTTTCGTAAATCGCAAACCAATGTTGATGGAAAAGGAATCTTGCTGGTTCTCCGTAATGGTTGAAGAAACTCGACTTATTTTAGATTTGAGCAAGTGTTTTCCATGTTTTTAAATAATTAGAAATTCATCAAGACTTTACCGACCTTTTCAGAACAGAAAAAAAAAATGATAAAGAATTAAGGTGAATTTTAACTAAAGACGTAAACTTCATATACACTGTTAAAAAAAACCTGAAAGTTCAGGTAGTTTTCTGACTGATTTTAACAGAATATTTCCGTAATGCTTCAAAACGCATTTTTTCCTTACAACAACAGAAATATCACGAAAGGAAGGGATGAAAACAGAATTTTTCCATTTCTAGGGTTGCCGCTGTGCTGTACTTTGTTAGTATTCGGATTAGCCTTCAAGTTATGATAAACATCGCTTTTTGATAGTGCACTGTTCGCATTGTTACATGTTGTTAATTAAAAGCTTATTTAGAATAACAACTCAGATATTGTAGACAAAACAGATAGCTTGCTATTTCATGCCTGGAAAGTAATATACTAGTACTATGTCGAAAATGTTTTTACGCCTTTGGACTTAGTAAGTTTGGAAAAATGTTTGCGCCATTTTCAGACAGGTAGATGTGTTTTGATCGCCTTGGTGATTTGATGTGGGTTTTACTGAGTCAGTATTAGAATATTATTGCGGTGTATTATTTTGCTCAATACTTCGAAATTCTATTCGTTAGACGACGTTCGTCGTCGTCGACGACAATTCTATTCGTTAGTCATATTGTGTGTTCTAGTGGTGAGAATAGTTTTAGGATCTCGTGTTATCCATTTAAAATAAAGGCTATTGGATTACTTGTGTCCAGATGCAATGGAGACACTTAAATTTAGCACCGCTGGTCACATGTAAGTATTGTTGAATATCTTTGTACATGTTAATATACAAATGTATTTTTCTTGTTAATGTGCATTTAATAGAATTCCGATGGTAGCTGATTTAGAATTTATAGAACAATTATAAAGTTACTGTTTTTGCTCTAACGCGTTGTATTCTTGAAAGTCATTAAAAAGTTAAATGGCCAACATTTCGTATCAACCGGAGATTATCGTGGTGTGCGAGCAAGACAGAAAAAATCACTCAGTTTTTTTTTTTTGACAGATTGAAGGTAGACATTTAGAATCTCTAAATAAAAGTATTTCTTGCTTTTATATTTTTTGCGAAAAGGCGTAGTAGATTGTTAATTTTTGAAAATACAATTACAATTTTGACAAGAATAAGTTTTCTTGACTACTTAGAAATCTGGAAACATTCATTACTCCTTTCGGGATTTCATTTATAATAAAAAATATAAATTATTTAATTTATTTCCTTAGGATCTCATCCAACAACTTATTTGAGATTATTGCAAGTTTCTTGTAAAAACATTTCGGGTAAAACGAACTGATTGATATGTTTAGCCTAAGTATAATGCTTATGCACTAAAAATCTATGTTGCTATTTCAATGAGTGAAAAATGCGGAAATCACCGAGGGGGGGGGGGGGAGGGATATACATTATCTGAGCAAAAAATTCTTCACGTGTATGTCAATGATTCTGTTTTTAAACACAGTAAATTGGTATGCGGTACTCTCCATCAGGTATATTATTCCATGATAAAGTCAACCGGTTTTTGATGGTATTTTATTTGACTCATTCTGCAAATAAAAATATTCTATTTTTCATGTATGATTTTCCATGCCACGCCAGAATATGTACGAGGAGATGTGGAAGGAAATATCGAACAGTAATCAGCATCAAAAATTGGTGTTATATTTAAATCCACTAATTTCCTTGCTGGTACTCTTCGATTATTTTTATTCATCTGAAGGTGCAAATTTCGAGATAGATGCCTTGAAAGGTAAGTTATCAAGCAAAAATTTCACTTAAAATATATGAGAAATAAATACAAATTAAAACAATAATAGTTTTTGAATAGTTAACTATTTTTCTATATATATCATTTTAAACATAGGATAGAAAAACGAGAATGAAATTTCAGTAAAATATGTGAAAATGAGAAACGAAAAAATAGCGCAACGAAAAATCAAGAACCGAAAGTTCTGTAAAGACACAGAAAATATAAAAACGGAAAAATAGATGAACGGAAAATTTAAAAACGGAAAAATAGATCAACGGAAAGAAGAGAAATGGAATTTTCGTTAAATCACGGAAAATTTATAAATGGAAGAACAGAACTAAACGGAGAAATGAGAAATGGAACTTCTGTTAAGTCACGGAAAATAATTTAACGGAAACGTAATATTTACGGCAACTTTGCTGCCGGTACTTTATCCGTTATTTTCAGGAAATTTTTTTAACAGTGTAGGCTAAATATTTCATTTCTGTGTGCTCTGTGTAAGGACGGTTATGAGAGGCTCGCGTAGTGGTGTGGCTGCATGATTTTCACTAAATGCCTTGGTATTTTACATCCATTGTTACGCTCATATTTTGAGTGTGTACATTTAATGAGTGTTCATCACTTTCTTCTGAAAACACATTTCAGCTGCTCAATGAATAGTATACTTTCATAGCTACGTCTTAAAAATACATACTATTTTTGAAAAAAATATCTCTTTTCTGTGGCCTCTTTAATAATGCAATATCAAGGTGACACAAGAGGGTCTTTAAGACACAACACAAGATGGTCTTTTAAACCGTAAAAACTCTTCTCGATAACTTCAAAGCAGTGATTTTGGAAAACAACTCTTTGAATAATGAAGAAGCTAATATCCTTTAACATGTCTTCATATGAATTTTTATTCGTTTTGTTTGTATTGTGGAGAGTCTTTGAACAGTGCTTTACTATATCAAAACATCTTCAATCAGCTAACATGAACTTTTGGACTGTTCAAGCTACACTTTAAGCTACAATGGTGTGGCTTCCTTCAGTCAAAAGTACTACTTTTAGACATTAGAATAGATAGAATGAGCAAAAAAAAAAAAAAAAAAACCTTGGACCCAGAAAATACTTTCATTTTTCAAACAGTTTTTTTTAAATTAATTTTTTAAAGTGTCCGATTTTTCAAACAAGGCGTGGTCTTGATGACGTCACAAATGATGCACTTTGTGGCGCATCTTTCTATCCCGTTTCCACGTTATGATAATTGCGAATTGAATATTGCGCTCTACGCTTGCTATCAACCCTATCGTTGCCAATACACGTGAGTAAAGATGCGAATTAAAAATATTTTGTTCTGTGAATGGCAACATTGAATGACATTCCATCATTTGTGATGTCACACGACAGAAGTGTAAACAACGAAAGCGCACCGATTTAAGTAATTTTTTAAAAATATTAAACTAAAATAAATTATTCCAACCAAGCGTGGATCTTTTCAAAAAAATTTCTACTCCAGAGAATTTTTAAAAAGTACAAAGAATATTCAAATGAATTTAGAAGAGGTAACCAAAATGCACGTGATGATGTAAAGTCAAATCTTGATTTAACATATTGTATAAAATAATAGATTCAGCTTCTTATGAAATTAACACAAGATTTGATGATAAATATTTTTCTGAATTGTTGGCTCTTTATTTTCTGGATTGGATGTTGAAAGCAAAAAATGAATTGTTTCAATTATGAGTAAAATTTATCGCATGAGGCAAGAAAAATCGTTCAGAGACTAGCCTAGAATAGACTATTTAATAATGAAAAATGAAGATCATCACAATTTTTAAAGTTACTTGGGTGATTTTGAAGAGCAAGATGTGAAAGGTGTGTTTTCGTACGTAACTTTGTTACTTCAATTATTTTTCAACTTTCCAATCAGTTCAGTTCGCAGAGAAAAATCATTTTCGTGTTTTAGGTGGTTAGAGAATTATTTTCGAAGCACAATGGGGAAAAAAATTTAGCTGAAAAAAAGAGCATGACGCTGGGCATTGCTATATTAGTAACAAGATTTCATGTTCTTCTGTATTTTAAAAATCAAGCATAAAAACTTTATTAAAAGGTGAAAACTGTAGTACTAAAACACTTGGTATGATAACATATTCTAAAACAAACTACAAATTTTGTCATAAAAATTTAAATTGCTTTTGAACACTTATTTGTATTAATTCTAAACCCATATCATGACTACTTGCTGTTATCCAATATGTGTTTTGGTTCCATACTGTGATAATTCATATTTAAGAAACTCGACCCCCCAAATGAAATGCTGAAATGCCGCCCCTGAGGTGAGGTTGAGACATGTCAAGCAAGTCACTTTCCCAACATCATTATTAGAATTACCACTATTTGCTCTTGGCAAGTTTATGAATTTGAGTAGTAACTTGTGAAAGAGCGCTTTTCAGATATCATTATTAATGTCTATGTTTGCTTGATATTTTGACTCCATCCTTGCTAATGCTGCAAATACAAATTCACATGGATATGTGTACTAAAAACTTAACGGTGACAATGCCAAATTGTTTCACGTGTGACCTCAAAACTCAGTAAATTATTGTCGGTGCTAATCTTTGCCTTTATTTTCGGAATACATTCACGCCCCCCCCCTTGAATTTCTTCTACGTCCCCTAGGGGAGCGAACCCCCAAGTTGAGAACTCCTACTGTACAAGTTGCTGTAATATCGAACTTAAATCTTCGGTAGATCTACTACATACCTGCGTAGATTTGATTATAAATGAAGTTTATTGCACAACAAAACTTCATTGATTTGGTGTATCTCTAAATCTTCTAATAAAACTCGCCTTGGATGGTTGTTTTTATTGGATGCTTTGTAAAAATAGGATAAGTTCATGAATTTCAACAATTACTAATTTGTGACTTATTGCAAAATTTGTGTTTAAAATCTAAATAAAAAGGAACTATATCAAGCAAAAAAGACAACTATTGAATGGCTTGTATTTAACCAGATACGAGATAAGACCGGTCAGGCAAACAAACACGTTTCTGATTACACAATTGATCAAGATTCAGGATGTGGAGTTGAGTTGAATTCACGTTCTTCGAATAAATGAAATTAAACATCAAACGTTTTCAAGTTTACCCATAAGAAAAATATGAAAAAGAAGGAGAGAGAGAGAGAGAGAGAGAAATAGAGAGAGAAACTAAGGATTTTTTACTTATTAAACTTTTTTAACTTAGCTATTATTACCAAATTCCAACTTTTGAAATTAGTTTTTATTTTCGGTCTTTAAAATGTTTGCCGCTGAAATAAGATTAGACTTAAATTTTTTCTTTAAGCTTTCCGAACAGCGAACCTTTCTGTAAATGCATGCGGTCTGGAAAACAGGGTAATGTCGAATCAAGTAAATAAATCTTGAAAAATAACTTAAATATTATTTTTTCAAACATCATAATTGCAGGGCGGTAAATCAACTCTCTATTTACACGAATGCTGTCTATAAACGATTAGTGTTTATTATATTTCGTTTCAGAAACATTTTGTTGGGTAAGATAAATATGGAAAAAATGATTTTTTTTTTTAGTTGTGCTTGAAGCCATGTATTTAAATTGTCAGTCAAAACAAGAAATTATTGTTTGTTTATTTATAAGTGTTTCCTGGTTTCTTTTCTAGAATTCTCTTTATTAAACATGCGGATGTGGTGGATGGATGTATAGCAGTAGAAAAGAAAAAAAAACGAGGAGTAAGTTGACTGGAATCTTTACTAGTAGAGTGCTTATTTTAGTGAACCTTTTATTTTCACGAGCTCGTCGGCAAAAATGTAAGCCTCTCGAAATGTTTTTTTTTTTTTTTTCGCCATTATTTCTTTGGGTCATGTAAAATTCGTGAAATTTGCAGCTTATAAAATCACCTATATCTTCATTTTCGCTCAAGTAACTTTTATAACAGCAAGAACGCTTCTTCAAATAAGCATCATTTCTAATTTCTTACTCTTACACCATATGCATGGAGTCTATACCATATGGAACAAACATTGCAGTACCGAATCTTGGAGTTTTATTTGGAAGGCAAAGATAAAATTTTGCCAGCCTTTGCTTCGCACAAAATCTCAATTCTTAAGTCATGTTATGTCCAAAAATTTTGTGAATAAAAAAAATTGAAATACATTACTAATATATTTTTTGTTACTGAGACAACGTTTATCAATAAGTAATATCGGTCATTCCACCGTCAGGCCATCACTTCTGAGGTGTGCCAAATTTGCCCTATTTCTGTGTTTTCTCGTTGAACCAAACATCCAAAAAAAAAAAAAAAAAAAAAAGCTAAACCTGGTGCAAATTGTTTATTACCCTCCCAATAAGAACAGGTAAAAAGTCCCACCCCATTGTGCGTCGGGTTTTGGAATGGGGGGCATCTAAAAATTGCTGTTTTGGGTATTTTTCCAGAATTTTTAGAGTAAATTTAAAGTGAGAATTTTATGTTTTACTAAATTTAAAGGCATGAAATTAAAGGTGTTTGACCCCTAAGAGGGATGACATAACCCACAAATGCTACAGAGCCCCCTATCCCCGTAAAATGAAGCAGTACCCCCGAACCCCCCTCCATACATTTCATATGGAAACATTATTTTATGCTAAGTTAAAGTTAGAAATCGAGTGTGTCTATCTTCCAAGAGCGATGGTGCACCTCCTGTCGAAGCTACAGCACCCCCCTTCCGCCAAATAAAATACATCCTCACCCCATCCCCTTTATTTCAAGTAGAAGTATTATTTCATGCAAATCAAAAATGCATTAAATCAGGACTGTCCACCCCATAAGAACAGTAGCTCACCTCCCAAAACGAAATTATATACTAAAATATTATCCTTCCCCACCCCCACCCCCTCTAATGGTGCACATTTGTTTAAATGGCCGGAAAAATTCCGCTGAACTGTTTTTTGCTTTCAAACGATTTCTCTTAAGCTTGTAACAGAAAGTCTTCGTTATTAAGATGTTTTTTGGAATCTAGATCCTCAGCAAACTCGTTATAGTTGCAGCTATGTCTAACACAGTTTGTGCATATAATTGAGCACTTCAGTCCACTTTCAGAGTTTTCAAACATATCCAATGAACTCCTCAGAGCAAGCACGAGATTTGAGACGCAGAAAGTCTTCTAGAGCAGAAGGCTTGGCTGTTGTAATAGGGCGCATATTATATTTCTGTGGTGCTTTCTTTGCACCCATCAAAAATGACACTAGCTTTCCCATACTTACAAATTATCTATACACTGCATTGCTGGCATATTTCCTTGAAGCTTACAGATCATTACCAAAAATATGATCAAACTGGTATCTTCCATCTATTACATATGAGGCAGTGAGAAGCAAAGGGATGCAAGTGGCAAAATTAAAAATTTGGAGATAACCAGTACAAATGGTTGGTGAACCTCTCCTCTATCTTAGGGCAAGAGATGGTAGCTGCTTCTACACTACATGATTTAGAAAAGAAAATCAATGAAATCCTACCTAGGATCTTATCTTTAAACGCGTTTTATTCAAAACTTGAAAATGTCCACTTACATCCCTTTGCTTCTCACTGCCTTATATATGAGACCAGCTGTTCGTTCTGTGATGGTGGATGAACCTTTTGCTTCAGATAATAGCACTTTAACGATACAAGATTTCTTTCCTTCTGAAACCAGATTCATCGAATACTGATGGAGGATCAGCGCATAACTCGTACCAGAAATTTTTAACAATTTGTTATTCCATCTTTACTGTTCATACCATTGGGTGTAAAAGCTGGTTTGGGCTTACACATCTTTACAGATAGTAACTACTCTCGTAACAGAAGCTAAAGACATAACTGTTTACCTCCTTTACAAAGAAATGCCACAAAATTGTTTGCCTTCAATATCCTTTGATGTTACTACCCAAACGTTAAAGGTCTCATCGCAACTCACCTTATCATCAGCGAGCAATATCACTACCAACTCAAGAGGGAAGAAACTTCTGGGGGCTTTAGAAACGGATTGTGATTTCCAAACTGGGTGACAAAAAGGTGTAAATATTTAGCATTCTATTGTTGTATTGCTCATTGCTTTCATCAAAACTTGTTCTATCGTGGAATCAGTACAGGTTCTAGACCACCTGAATTCGTCACTGAGTTAGATCGTTTTACAGCTGATGTTTTAGCTGATGTTTGATGTGATCAAATTTTTTTTATCGCATAATGTACTCAAAAGTTTCAGATAGTGTTGCAAGTATATGTCCGCATATTTAGCATAATTCACATAACCAGCTGCATAAAAGAGAGGTAGCTCGGTGTTTGCAAGTGAGAACCCCCACCGACTGGGTGCAGAATTGCAGCATTTCCCGTCTCACTATTGGCAATTCCGGTTTGTCCCCCCTTACGGTGATGGCAAAAGATCGTAAAAAAGTTGAAGTTTGTTAATCAAGA
Source organism: Uloborus diversus (assembly GCF_026930045.1). Taxonomy (NCBI): domain Eukaryota; kingdom Metazoa; phylum Arthropoda; class Arachnida; order Araneae; family Uloboridae; genus Uloborus; species Uloborus diversus. The sequence continues at coordinate 118,034,549 of NC_072732.1, read as the reverse complement.
AGAAGTAGTTAAACTTTGGTCAATTTGAACTTTTTTTATGCTGCACAGGAATTTTGTTTTCCAGCGCTCTAAACAGTTTAATAACTCCAGTCACAAATAATTTGGTTACTGAGCTCGCTTAGATCTTTTAGAATTATGATTCTGACACTACCATATCATTGTGCGGCATTTTGTACTTCGGAAAAGTTTAAATCAGGGAAATTTTTTCGTGAACTTTACTGCAATAGTTGATTTTAGAATGTAAATTTAGGGTCCCCCCCAAAAAAAAAACTCGATGGCGCACCCCTTAAGTGTGACGGAGTATCCTTCCAGAATAAAAGCCCTCAAAAAAGAAAGAAATACCCCTTGAAAAAACTGCCTTAAAAATTCCAATGACGCAAAGCTGCTCCATGACCCCCCCCCCCCCCCGCCTGTGCACCCCTGTTAATTAGAATTTTTTTCTGTGAGAGTTTATTATTTTACTATTATAGAGTGGTTTCTGCGAAGTTTGAGAATTTTTTTAAGTAATAGAAATTATTTTTATTTAAAATGAGGATTATTTTGTCCCCCCCCCCCCCCCCCCCCCCGTCCACCCAAAACCCGACGCGCAAAGTGCTGGGACTTTTTACCCCGCGCAAAGTGCTGGGACTTTTTACCCCTTCTTGCTGGAAGGGTAAGGAATAATTTGCAGCAGGTTTCACCTTTTTTTTTTGGATGTTTGGGTTTGGCCATTTTTTGGCCTAATTTTACTGTACTATATGGCACGTCAAATCAAAGAAAGTCGTTCCCAGAAAATAAGGCATGTATGATTTACAGCTCATTCAAATCTGTTCGGATAAAAAAAATCCCAAAAGCGAAAAATAATATCTTTTATTTTATTGCCGTTTTCACAAGGAAGAAAAAAAATCTTGTAAGCACTGTCTGACTGTTGGCGCCAGCGTATATTTAACGCTTGAAAAGTGGATGGATATGTGTAGGAATGGATTTTTGCATTTAATTATCAGTTGTCATTCAGAATCTTGCAATCAGCGCATAAACCTCCTTACGTAGTTTCTATTGTTTGATTTAATTTAGTGAATTTCTGTTTAATTGTGTAGGTTTCGTAGTGCGGAAGTTCGATATGAATTCGAAAAAGTGCCGGCAGTATTCAGCAGACTATTTAAAATTTGGTTTTCTCACATCACCGCAAAATGTGCAGTTTCCACATTGTCTTTTGTGCGATAAAACATTTTCTAGCAATGAAGCGATGAAGCCCTCGCGAATGAAAGAGCATTTGTCAAGAGTTCATGGTGACAAAGTAAATAAACCTCTTAAATTAGTTATTCTCAAGACCTCCAAAAAAAAAAAAAAAAAAGCGGATAAACGGCCAAAGGTGGGTGAATTACTTAGAAGACAAGCAACAGATCTTGACAAAGGGCTTCTTGCTTCTTACGAAGTGTCTCTTTTGGTAGCAAAATGTGGTAAGCTTCAAACGATTGGCGAATCTCTTATTCTACCGACTGCCAAAAAAATAGTTGAAATTTTGCTTGGTGAGGGCTCCAGTAAAAAGATAAGTCAATCTCTCCCCCTGAGTAACAACACAGTTTCCAGAAGAATAGATGAAATGGCTGCTGACGTTGAGTGCAAACTCATAAGTGTTTTGAAACAAAGTAAATTTGCGCTACAGATTGATGAATCAAATGTGACAGATAACAAAGCTATGCTATTTTATTAGCTTACGTGAGGTTTATTAATGAGCTGAAAGAGATAACTGAGGAAATGTTGTTCGAAAGAACTTTAATTACTGATACCAAGGGGATCGTCGATTTTTAAAGTGGTGAAGGATTATTTTGAAGAAAAAAAATTCCAATGACAAATGTAAGTGCTTGCGCAGCAGATGGTGCCCCTGCCATAGCGGGTCGTCATTGGGTTTCTTGCACACCTTAAAAAAGAAGTGCCGGAAGTGATTACCATGTCATCAATCGTCAACACTTGTGTCATCAATCGTCAACACTTGACTGCAAAAAAATTGAGTGGTGTTTTACATGAAACCTTACAATTAGTCATTACTGGTATTAACAAGATCAAATCTAATTCTCTCAATGATCGCCTGTTTTGACAGCTTTGCCATGAAAATGATAAAAAATTCGAACGCTTGCTTTTACATACGTCTGTGAGATGGCTTTCCAAAGAAAACTGTTTGCGCCGTTTCTTTGAATTATTAGACTCTGCAGCTGAGTTTCTCGACTTGCATGATCCTGCTTTAAGTGAGAATTCGAAACAGCGCAAATTGGAACTTGCGTATCTCACAGATATTTTTGAAAAAATGAACAAAGTCAACATTAAGCTTCAAGGAAACAAGATGATCGAGTCTCATCAAGGCCGAAAGCATAATTTCAGCATTCATTGCCAAATTCGAAATCCACAAGGCAAATATTGTCCGTAAAGAATTTATCCTATTTCCGACCCTAAAAAAAGTTTAATCGTGGATGATGAACTTCCTGAAGAAAAACTTTTAATTTTTATTGATCACCTTGATCAGTTAAAAAAGAACATGGAATCAAGGTTTGCAGATTTGATCAACTTACAAATTTCTGACTGGATTTTATACCCATTTAGTTTTGAAGATGTGGATGAACTGGAAAATTCTTTGCAGACAGAGTTTATGGATTTGAAATTCGATTGTGAATCAAAAATTACTTTCAAGCAATACGGTTACGAACTTGCCTGGGTGAAGCTTATGGGTACTTACCCACAACTTTGGAAAAAAGTTGAACAGCTCCTCATCTCATTCCCCTCAACATATTTAGTTGAAAGAGGATTTAGCTCTGTAGTGTAGCTTCTCACGAAGCAAAGAAATAGATTGAACATCTGCCTCAGACCTCAGATTAAATCTCACTAATATAAAGCTTTATATATCAAAGCTTTAACGGAGTTCCATCAAGCACAAGGCAGCCATTAAAAAAGTAAAAAAGAACAAATCTTAACAGTTAAAATTTTCAATTTTTTTCGGATTTCAATTTAAAAAATAAGCATGTTACTGAAAAATGTTCTTATTTTTGCTAAGTATGTAAATGACGTTGGTTAATTAAAGCACTTCAAATTACGTTTTTTCTTTTTTTTTTTGGGGGGGGGGGAGGAGAAGGGGTTAAGAAAAAAAATTCAGTTTTAAAGCTAATTATTGCTTATCTTGTACTTTTTGAAGCTTTAAACTAAAATTAGGCGTTCAACAACGTTAATCTTCACTAAAATTAGCGCCATCTAATTTGTGTTTTTAAGGGAATAACGTGGGGGCGATAGGTGTGATTTAACTTCCGAAAGGGGCGATAGACCAAAAAAGGTTGGGAACCACTGCTCTAATCCTTCATAACTTTTTTGATTGATTCCCACTTCTTTCGTGTACCAGCCGCCTATGGGCCGAAAATTTTCTTGAACGATTTCTTTTGCAAATAAATGCTCGGAAATTCAACGGATTGTTGATGATAAAAATATTTGTGGAAGCTATGGGCATTTTGATTTATAATTTACTTTATTTAGTTATTTTTGTCTTATTAAAAAAGGAACCTCAAAGAAATTCTTTAATAAAAGGTTTCAACAGATGGCAGCACATTCAAATATCAATTTCCAATTTATTTTCCTTCTTTCATGTGGTAAGGGCGTAAGGGGAACTGTGCTGCCATCTACCATGGCCTTCTCGTAATAAAACATCATCTGCATTAATTTATTGCATTATTTTAATTAAAATATTGATTTAAACCGGGGGTTGGCAAACCTTTTCGAGAAGAATGCCACTTTTCGGGAAAGAAACGAAACTCCGCGGTCCACTTTCAATTTTTTCAACAAGTTGAAAAATATAAATAATTGAGAGCAAAATGTTATTTATAGGATGATTTATTACTACAAAAGCACGTTTTTTCTGCGGGGCTTTAATTTTTGCTAGTCAGTAACAACCGCGAATATTTAAGCCTTGCGGGGGATATATATTTTAAGTTTCGGTTCTGTTCATACAAAAGTCACGAAATTTTCAGATCATAAAATTACCGATATCTTCATTTTCACGAAAATTACGGCTCTCGAAATTAAGTGCTGTTAGGCTTTTACAAAATATATTAAGGGTCCGTTGGTGTAAAGGTAAAGAGAAACAGAATTTCAACGTTTCACTTGAAGAGCTTTTCCTTTCTTTTGGATGAGTTGAGACGTAAAATATTGTGCATTGCATTATGTACAAGATTGATCTCTCTGTGAGTATAACTGAGTATGAAAAATCCGAGATACTGGAAACTAGAGCCCTATGTTATAAAAGTCTTTTCTAGGGGTTAAATCTAGAAATTACATTCTGTCTAAGCTTTTCGGTCATAACCGTCTTCGTATGCATACTAAATACCACATTAGGATTGGTGATATGTGTTAAAACTCAGGGTTATGGAAAGGGTTTTTAAATCAAAGCCTCTTTCATCTGGCTACGTCACGGGATAAATGAAAACATCCCATGATTTCCCCATGAGTTTGATGCAGGTAAGTAATCGCACAATACATAATATGTAAGTTTTTAAGTTTTTACAAAATCCCTCACTAATAATATACTCAATCTGTGGCCCGAAGGTTTCACGTGACCCACCGAATCCTCCAAATGTTTCCTGAAGTAACGGGATTTTGTCTGCAAACCGGGACGTCTGGAAAGCCTACGTAGTTATAGCATCCAAAGACTGCAGTGTGGCGTTTGTTTAGGACTTATCTGACTGTTATATAACTGAGCGCACATAGAAGCTGAGTGTATCTTCATACTGGGATAAAAATATTTTAAGTACATTACCGACCCGATAATCTCTTTTCTTCACTTTTTCGAGGTGGAGCCGTACCAGGTTTGCGGACCCTTTGCTTCTGTAACTCAACTTATATATGATTATTGCCCTGCAACTCGGTTATGTCTATTCCAGACTGATGAGCCCTAAGTGAATTCGAAACTGCAGTCTCTGAATGTTGTAACTGAGCTGTTTGGTGCTTGCTTGAAGTAGTTTTTGAAGTCAGAATAAAAATTATGCATGAAATCGCATGTAACCATCAATCGTTTACAAATATAAATTCGAATAGAGTCTGCATACTAATTTAACGATAACCATGGCGTTCATTTTGCACCACGTCAAGAAGTTAGGCTCATAAGTAGCTTTAATGTTATTTGCTGTATGAATTCGTGTTTCATTTTTTATTGCGCAACAATTTAAAATTGAAGCAGTGAGAAGCAAAGGGATGCAAGTGGCAAAATTAAAAATTTGGAGATAACCAGTACAAATGGTAGAGGAACCTGTCCTCTGTCTTGGGGCAAGAGATAGTACTGGTAGCCCTAGTAGGTTCGGTTAAACAGCATGATTTAGAAAAACTTTTCACTGAAAACCTACCTTAGGACCTTATCTTTAATCGCCGTTTACTCAAAACTTTAAAATATCCACTTACATTTTTTTCTGTCAATTCTGATCAAAAGTCGGTCTCTCTCCCCCTCCCTCTTTTTTTTCTTTTTTCAAACAGCTTCTAAAATCTTAACTCTCAAAATCGTGTTACGGTTTGGCAAAAAATGCATATCCAGGCTCTAAATCTATAGGACACTGTAACAATGAAAAAAAAAAAAAAACACTCAACGTAGGCGTATCTGCATGTGGCAACACGTTGTAACTTATTGTTTGCATACGTTGCGCTACGTAGAGGCGTCGTTTATTTAAGTTTTGGCGTTTTACCTCAACTTGAATAAATCACCTTTTGCACAAACTGGTGACACCTAGTATAGTATCCTCAGTATAGAAGCTGTGCAATACGCGACCGTCCGCTCAGGGTCGCGTATAGCTTTCTAAAAATGAATTCCATTTCAAACGATTTTGCTTGATCAATGAGGTTGTAAATCCTTTGATCTTTTACGCCCTGCAGTAGTAAAACAAATACTTTGGCGTCGAAATGTCAACTAAAACGCTTTTAAATCAGTCATCCATTCAGGGTCATCAAACTGAAATGCTCTTTCTCTTTCCATCGGCAAAGATTTTCACTTTCGGGTCAAATATTGCCGTGAGAAATTTACCTTTGATAAGCCAAGATACTTTATAGTTGTAAAAAAATATGCTCTATCTCGATGTTCATCAGGATTTTATCCCCCTGATCGAAACAAAATATCATAATATTTTTATTTGGACCGCTTTGGCCGAGCAGCAGGATTTGAAAACTAAAACCGCTATATGCGCTGTAGGCAATCAGGGGCGCTGCGAAATCGAATTTTTGGGAGGACGGAAATTTTCAATTTGCCGATTGGAACTCCAAACTTTATCGAATGATGAGAATTTTGGCGAATGAAACTCCACATTTCGCCGAATGATGTTAATCTTGCCGAATAGAACGCCAAACGTTGCTGAATTATTATAATTTTTCCGAATCATCAGACAAAATTAACCGAATAAGGAACTTTTTGGCAGTGACGTGCGATCGCCCAAACAATCCAAGCAGAGCTTAACTTTGCTTTTTGCAGACGTGTAATGTATTTTCGACCTTCGATAGTGCCCCATTAATCATATTAGCAAATAGATTGCACTCAGAACAATAATCTGGCAGTTTAACTAATTATAGTTTAATTACTAACAGTTTATCTGGCAATGAAACAAAAAGTTGAAACTGTTACAAATATTTTACGCGTTTTAAAAAGATAAATAGGGCTCAATTTTTTCAATGACATTAAGCTTTTATTCTTAATTACATTCTTCTCATATTTTTGATGGCTTTGACTATAATTATGATGAATCATTTTGCAGATTCATTTTAGTAATGTACGTTCTTAAATATTAATGGTTAAAGATGACTAAACTGCGTTCTACTAGACATCGATTTTTATCAATCATTATCGTGAGATTAAAAAAGAAAAAAGGTGTTTTCAATCTTTGATGTTTTTGGTCAAAGCCATTTTCATTGCAAGTAAAATTGATTTTGGGGCTGGACATGAGGCTTCTGATACCGATACAAAATATTCCTGAACATATTCTTCTCTGAACCATAGAGTACGGGCGTGTAGCCATGGGGGGGGGGGTATAGGACTTGAGAGCATGGCTTGACTTTAAACTTCAGAAAAAATTACCCCCTCCCCCAAAGGATTTTTTCTCGCTACGCCACTGGTGGTAATAACGAGCATACCCTTTTTTTTTTCATCGTTATCAGAAGTACTATCTTATTTCCATTACAAAAATGCCAAAAATGCTTTCACTCCATATTTTAGAGCTTGATATCCAATCGAAACAATCATATCAGATAATTTTATTGCTTCATAGCAGTGTTGCCAGATGGTCAAATCAAGATTACCCCAATTCCCATCCAACTTTTCTCCAAAAAGCGATGTTTTCTATCAAAATTCCCCAAATTCGAAAATTATTTTCCCCCTAATATTTTCACAAAATGAATCGACTTCCTGTGTCTCTTGAAAATTTTTCTTCTTCCCCAAATAGCCAAATTTTCTTACAAAATTCCCCAACTTTTTTTTTCTTCCCATTTTCGCTTTTTTTTTTTGTCTTTATCTTTACCTTTCTTTACTAATAATAAAGTTGAAAGTCTCTATGTCTGGATCTCTGTGACTTGCATAGCGCCTAGATGGTTTGGCCGATTTTCATGAAATTTGGCCAAGAATTAATTTGTAGCATGGGGGTGTGCACCTTTAAGCGATTTTTCAAAAATTCGATTTCGTTCTTTTTATCTTCCAATTTTAAGAACATTTTCCCGAGCAAAATTATCATAAGATGGACGAGTAAATTACCAAGTTATCATAACGTGGAACCGTAACGTGGACAAGCCAATTGGCGAGAAATTCATCATGCATTATTTTGTAAATATACAGGGGAACCAAAAGACCTTTTAATTTTCTACTACGGGCAAAGCCGTGCGGTGCCACTAGTCATAAATACAAGCGTCTGACCGAGAGATAAGAAATAACCAAATATTTTTTTTTCTACTCGCATTTACTATTATGCTTCTGTATGTACATTTAAACTATGATTTTTGTATATATTTATCCATGAACGTTCTTCACTTATTTTTACCTGTTTCACGTATCAACTAGTTACTCACGCAGAACATTAATGCCAATTCCGTAGCATAATATTCCACATAATGCGAAATGTGAATTCCATAAATTTGAGCAAAGCTAAACCAACGAACGCTGTTTGATACAAACAATGTAGCTACTACTTCTTGACACGAATTTAAATAGGAAATAGAAGGGTTTTTTCCCCATCTTTTCCCCAAAGAAAAAATTTTTCCCCAAAAAATTCCGCTCAAAATCCATTTTCCCAAAATTTCCCCAGAGAGCAATAGATTTCCCCAAAATGGGGAAATTTCCCCCAATCTGGCAACACTGCCTCATAGTTTTACCTCTTCCAGAAAAAGAAAGGGTGAAGGGGGTAGCTATATTAAATTTTTTTTTAAGTAAAAAAATGAAAGAACCAACCATTATTTAAAATGTGAAAAAAAATATTCAAAACGTACTTTAAAAAAAGAAGAAAAAAAAAAGACCCTGCGAAGTAGCTGCATCACACTATTAATTTTACATGTGAGATATTACATTGGATCGTACCAGTACTGAGAAAAATTTAAAAATGTCTGGAGGGATCAGGTGCAAGTTTGAGCACTCTTTCTACTTTTCAGAAATAAACTCAAGTAGCTCAACAGAAATAATAGTTACAGAGTAGTATGCGATTTATCATACGTAAAAGCTACCTACCCCTAATAACTGCTCCAGTTTCTTTTTTTTACTTTTTTTTTACTTAGAAAATTTAACTACTATTTTGTAACAAAATAAAATGTTGGTGGTGGCTTTTAAAGACAATATTAAGTCACCGAGTAATAAACAGGGCGCCCACGTTTAGCATTCATAACATCTATTTTTGCAACCGTTAGTCCTAGATGAGATGAATACTTCCAAATACAAAAATGATCGAAATAAAATGCAGAATTAAAATGTTAAAAAACTAAAAAAAAAAAAAAAAGTTAAAAAATACGAGTTATAATTTTTTAAACGGTCTCCAAATCTCTAAAATCATAATTTGGGGAAATTTGGAAAAAACGAAGACCAATAGTAGAAGAAACTCTTATCTGATTTATCACAAGAGAAAGAGATAGTAATAGAAGTTCCAGGGTAGCCGAGAGTCAATGTAACCTCCCTGTCAGTTTATTTGCCAGGCCCCCCCTCACCCCATAAAATTTGTCAAATGTATACTATTCCGATTCGGAGCAGAGCCCCCTCAAGGGATGGGTCTCTGTTTTTGATTAGGCAGACATAGCCTTTCGTAAGCTTTGAGTAGTCCTGATAGGTATTGCTGCACGGCATGATTAAGAAAAACTTTTCAATTATCTATCGATTGAATTTTGCACGCATTTTACTAAAAATTTAAAAAGCCCTACTTACATCCCTTTGTTTCTCACTGCCTCAATAATCTTTGCTACTAAGCGATGTGTGTAATGTCTCCTTGCCGAAGAAAGAAATCCTCATCGTGATGTATTACACTCCTATGTTCATTTAGTTTGATTTTTATGCTTATACTTTTTAAAATACGTTATTAAATCGTCGCCTCAGAGCAACCGTAAAATACCAAATCTCAGGAATAACAGTAGATATCCTACTGTTGCTTTGAGACGACGAAATAATGTAAGAAAATTTTTACTTTCTTTTTGAGATTACAGTTTGCTAAAAAATTAATAGCTCATTTATTTTTCTGCACCCAAGTTCCGAAGTAATCGCAAATAATGCTTTCATATTGAATCTGCGAGGGAAAATCAAAAAGTCTTAGCACCTATTTTTTTTTATAGCCAAAATATGGCTGTGAATACAAAGCAAACATATACATTCCCAGCAGTGACATTTCCTTGAACCGTACCAGCCGTATTTGCTTTTTGCTCGAAAGAGCGGAGCTGCTATCAGTCATTTAAGATGACGGTTGTTCTTCAGACATCCACAACTTATGAGCAGCGAAGTGTTATTCGTTTTGTATGGAGCAATGGACAAAAGCCCATAGCAATTCACAAAGCACCTGTAGTCCAGACCTTGCCCTAGTGATTTTCACGTTATCGCTCCACTGAAAAAGTTTCTGGCAGGACAGAGATTCACATGTGACGAAGAAGCCAAGAACGCGGTCTGATGGTGGTTCCACAGGCAGCCGGAAGAATTTACCACAGGGGGATCTCTAATTTAGTGCTGCGATGGGAAAAGTGTCTGAACCGGTGTAGTGACTGTGTGGATAAATAATATAAGGTACGTATTCCACTACATATGTTTGTAAATAATTGTATGTACCTGTTTTTGGCCGTAAACAAATTGGCGCAAAGACTTTTTGATTTGCCCTCGTATGTTGCAATACTTTGAAAACTGTTATTTCGCAGTGTACTTGATCATTTCAACTCTCGCCAATTAAAAATAATTTGTGTCAGATGTAATAAAACTCTAATTTTAGTTAAATAATGCAAGAAAAGAGAAAGACGTTTGAACAAGGTTAGAAACCTTTATATCACTCAATTCACATATAAACAAGTTAATTACAATGGTCCCTTTGTCATATGATCTCGATGGGCAGTTCATACGTTTTTACAAGTATTCACTTCAGAAAGTTCAGTTTCTTGTTAGTTTTATTGCACAAGAGCAAACGCACCTTTCCTTGCCCCTGCATCCTTGGCTATAGTATAGCAGTGTTACTGGCTTTTTAAGTCACTTCATAGCTGAAGCAACACCACTGTTTCTAGCGTGGTGTTGGCCGAAGAAAACGTCTTTCAGTATTAGCGCGCATTTTTTTTTTTTTTTTTTTTTTCCATTTCAAACAAAACTTTTCCTTATTGGCAACTCTGTCTTATCTTTGGACAACCATTTCTTCAAATTGCATGACTTAGGGACATCTGTACAGTTGGCAATGATAAATTATCCTGAAATAGAGAAATGTTTATTAAGTAAGGAAACAAAAGCTAAACATATTAATTTTTTTAACAAACCCAAAATTAATAAATATGAGTTTTACGTGAAATGTTTTCCTTATGATTTAACGGGGAAAAATATTCTGTAAGTCATATGAGAAAGGGAGAAGCAAAGGCATGTAAGTGCCAAATTAGAAGTTTTGGAGATAACCAGTACAAATAATGCAGGAACCTCTCTTCACTATACACTCACCAATCATAAAGTAATGGGGCAAGCGATAGTACTAGTAGCTATGTTAGGGGCTGCAATACAACATGATTTAGAAAAAAAAATCAATGAATGCCTACCTAGGATCTGAATTTTAGATGCGGAGAATCCTAGGATCTGAATTTTAGATTTAAAATTTTAAATCATCCACTTACATTCCTTTGCTTCTCGCTGCATCATTCATAAAGTATGTAATGTACCTTTTAAAACCCCTGACTAACATCACTCTGTAAGCAAGTTTATGAAAACACAGCAACTTTCGTAAAAATATGAACCCCTATGTTCACTTTAAAATTCTTCTTTGTGGGCAAAGTTCGGCAGCAAATAAAATTAGCAAGGTAATGAAACTTTTCCCACGTTTAAAATTTTTTATATGCTCAATCTCCTTTGCAGGATGTTCAATATCTGATATTTCTTGGTCTACCATGCTCTGTCTGATGGTTTTATTGCTATTCATCATCAGATAAATTCAAATAGTTCATTATAAGATGTTTGATGAATATAATATCGAATAATGATATTGCTAATTTGCTAATCAGGCATTTTCGAGAAATGAACTTTCTCAAATTCCATGACAGTAAATCAAATTTTTAATAATGCTAAATAAACTATGAAAATTTAATTTGTTCTGAACATTCTGATAACCTGCGTAATTCGTAGCAAATATGTAATTCCACCCAAGGATTTGTTTTCAAAGGACGAGAAATAATTTTGATAGTGTGTACTTACAGTTTTTTTTTTGAAAACTTCAATATCCGCTGGATCCTCCTCCATATCCGCCGCTACTCTTTCCACCAGATTTTCCTCCCGAAGATCCGCCATATCCGCCTCCAGAAGATCCCCCATAACTACCTCCAGAAGATCCTCCATATCCACCAGATGAAGCTCCACCGCCATAACCTCCAGAAGCTGCTCCTCCTCCATAGCCGCCTGCGGATGGTGCTTCTCCGCCATAGCCTCCTCCGGATTTACCGCCTCCAGCACCCCCGAGAGAAACAGTGTTAAGCTTAATGCCGACGAGAGTTATTCCTTGAAGTCCTCCTCCACTGCTGCCTCCGTAGCCTCCTGAACCTCCACCTGATTTTCCACCGCCATATGAGCCACCTGCAGATGAACCTCCGTAACCGCCTGCTGCAGAAGAGCTACCATATCCACTTCCTCCAGTAGAAGTTCCGTATCCACCTCCTCCGGATGATCCTCCGTATCCTCCACCTCCAGAAGAGCCGCCGTATCCACCACCACCTCCAGTTTTTCCACCACCATATCCGCCACCGGAGCTACCACCATATCCACCTCCACTTGATTTTCCACCTGCGGATTTTCCTCCTCCACCACCAGATTTACCACCGCCATATCCACCTCCTGAAGATCCTCCATATCCTCCTCCACCACCGGATTTACCACCGCCATATCCTCCACCTCCAGCGCTTCCTCCGTATCCGCCAGAGGACTTTCCTCCTCCACTGCTGCCACCATACCCCCCTGAGCCACTTGATTTTCCTCCACCATAACCTCCCCCTACACTTCCACCATAACCTCCTCCACTTGAACTTCCGCCGTATCCACCTGACGATCCCCCGGCAGATTTTCCTCCATATCCTCCTCCACCTCCTCCTTTGCCTTTACCACTGCCTTGTCCTCCCCCATATCCTCCACCTTGTCCACCGCCATATCCGCCTTGTTGACCGCCTCCATATCCACTTTGTTGACCGCCTCCATATCCACCTTGTTGACCGCCTCCGTATCCACTTTGTTGACTGCCTCCATATCCACCTTGTTGACCGCCTCCGTATCCGCCTTGCTGCTGACCTCCTCCATATCCACCTTGCTGCTGACTTCCTCCATATCCACCTTGCGACTGACTTCCTCCATATCCACTTTGTTGACCGCCTCCGTATCCACCTTGCTGACCGCCTCCGTATCCACCTTGTTGACCGCCTTGCTTACCACCTCCGTATCCGCCTTGTTGACCTCCACCGTATCCGCCCTGTTGACCTCCGCCATATCCACCTTGTTGACCGCCACCATATCCTCCTTGTTGAACGCCACCATATCCTCCTTGTTGACCTCCACCGTAGCCTCCTTGTTGACTACCCCCATAGCTTTGTCCTCCACCTTTACCTCCACCGTATCCTCCTGCTTGTCCTCCACCATAACCGCCTTGAGAACCTCCATATCCACCACTTGAACCACCTTTGCTCTTTCCTGCACTGCTACCTCCATAACCTCCACTGGATGCACCCCCGTATCCAGATGCACCAGAATCACCGCCATAACCACCAGCGCTCGCTCCTCCAGAATAACCTCCAGATGATCCACCTTTGCCAGCATCAGCCAGGGCAAAAGTTACTGGGACAGCTAATAGAACAGCGTGTTTTCCTCCGCCACCACCTGAGCTTCCTCCGTAACCGCCTGATGATGATCCACCAGAAGACGCTCCTCCTCCGTATCCACCAGATGAAGCTCCGCCTCCATATCCACCGGATGTCGCTCCGCCACCGTATCCACCAGATGAGGTGCTACCTCCATAGCCACCAGATGAAGCTCCACTTCCGTATCCCCCTGATGAGGCTCCACCACCGTATCCACCGGATGAAGCACCACCACCATATCCACCAGAGGACGCTCCACCTCCATAACCACCAGATGAAGCGCCACCTCCATAACCACCAGATGAGGTTCCACTTTCATAGCCACCAGATGAGGCTCCACCTCCGTACCCGCCGGACGAAGCTCCACCTCCATAACCGCCGGACGAAGCTCCACCTCCATAACCGCCGGACGAAGCTCCACCTCCGTATCCACCAGCATCTCCTCCTCCAAGACTTGCACCTCCGTATCCTGCGTCAAGGGTTCCCCCACCATATCCTCCGGCTTCTCCGCCATATCCTCCGGCATCTCCGCCATAACCACCACTTGCAGCTACAGCTCCTCCTCCATAATTGGTTGCTTCTGCAAGCAAGTCGGAGATGATTTTTGCTGTTTCGATTTCTTCTTTTATGGTTTCAGCTGATTCTTCTTTCTTGGCTTTTTTCGCTGAGATGTGTCCCATGAGGAAACAAGCAGCAAGAAACAACGCTAATATCTAAGAGCAAATGGAAATTGGAAAGATTTTTTTAAATCAAAAAGGGCGTCAAATACAGATTGATATAGAATTATATATCAAGTCAGTTACGAAAGCATGATATTAGGATATAAATTGAGAGCATTTCACTAAATTTGTATAACCGCAAAAGATGGCGAAAGAAGAATAGAAAAGATGCCATTTTTACAATTTCACGATTTTCTTTTTCCAATTTACAAAATACCCACAATTTCCATTTTATTAATGATCTCATATCATATTAACAAGTAAATAAAAATTCAATAAAAATGTCTTTTTGGAATGATAACGCATTGTTAATAAATGGCGCAATGTTGTGAATGAATATTTAAGTTAGATAAAAGAAAACATGGCATATGACTGAAACGTTAAATTATTCTAAAATTTAAACTTCATATAATGTTTGCTCAAAGAAAGTTAATTACCGTAAACATCATCAACTTTTGATTTAATTTGACTATACTTCTTAAGCTTATTAGTAAAAAGGCTGCACCTCAAATCGGCTTTTTTTTTTCAGGAAGAGCATTAGAAAATATGAAATTATTTTTTCCAAAATCAAATTATCATTTTAACTTAGGTGTTCCAGAAGTTAAATGGCATTTTGGGTTGTATAATCTTTTGTGGATAGTATTATTACTTTTAAATTAATGTGCACTTTTGACCAATTATTGTAAAATTATTTTACACTTCAGTTCTAGTCATTATTGGTATTACGATATGCAAATTAAGATATACTAAAAATATACGAAGATAAACTCAGTAGTTATCCAGTGCGTACTATTTTTACTAGCCCTCGAAATCTCTCTGCTTTGGAAAGCTGCCTTGTGCAATGCGAAAAATGGAAATCGAAGCGTTTTGCAAATAGTCAGCACTCCAATTAGCAATTATCGTTTTACTCAATTAAAATTTTAACCAGTCAAACTTTGCGTACGTTTTAGCATATTTGCTGATTTTTACACAAAAAGCGTAAAAATTACGGATTTTAATTATTGTTATGCTTTTACTCGCCAGTCCTGCCTTTTAAGCATTTCGAAATCCGATTGCATCCGCTTCCGCAAAACGCACTCACTTTTGTTTACTATGCGATTGTACAGCTTAGACATTAATAACTTTGTGCTGTCCATTATTTTCATCCCTTCCTATATTTTATCCTCTTTTGATGACGACTTACTCACTCGTCTTTTTCCCACTCCCATTCAAAACTTTCTATCCCGTTGCTTCCGAGCTAATTCAAGCCAATAGCATTCGCTAAATTTAGCTTTAAAGTTTACCAAAGATATAGTTACTGAATATTTCAATGAAATTAATTTTTTATAATTATTAAAATTGTTTACTATGCCGACAGATTTATGAAGTCAAAGGACATTTTTCTAGAAATAATGCGCAGAACTCTAGAAAATTTGTGAGTTATTCAAATGCAACAGGTCGAGGCTCTTGCGTCAAAAAAACCAACCATCAAATGCATCAGTTATTTTCAGCCTTTCTTAAAAATATGACAATCATGTGAGCTATTATAACTATGACATTTGACTTATGGTCACTTTAAGAATTATGATAGCTCTCGAAAATGCTTTGATTAAAAAATCAGTCTTTTTGAGTGATGGAAAAAAGGCAATGTTTTTCCGGGAATTGCAAAAATAATTATTTTTGCATATTTAAGCCGTTTTAATAATAAAAAACATAAAGTTTTTTATTATTAAAACGGCTTAAGTGTTTTTGAGATTTCCCCAAGTTGGCAACTGTTTTAGTGAAAGTGATCAAAAAATCAAAACGAAGGAGAAAGTAAATTATCATCAAAATAAAATAAAACAGGAAAGTAAAAGTTAAATTTGCGCTGCACAGTTTCACCTCTGCCACTCCCAGAATAACGAAACTTATCTTATATTGAGGAGAGAAGATCTAACACGCAGCACTAATTGAAGCTCAAAGAACGAAACAACTGATGTTATTCCTATTTTTACATCACTCTTTTTTTTTTTTTTTTGTCTTGCGGAAGAACCTTTTGTCCGGTTGTTATTCTTAATAATAAAAATCTTTTATTCTAGAGGTCAAAAGTGATCGCTTTTACAGGTTGAGTGGCTTCCAATTTCTCCCCTTCATTGATCACTTCCTTTTCATGAATGAGCGGGAAAAGGCTATGCCCTATTTCACCCTGTTATCGTCTGCATCGATTTCACTTTCGATATTCGTTTGTATTCTCCGCTATAAAGAATTGGATTTCGATTTTTTTTTTCTTATCCGATGACTGGTGGTGCGAAACGGAATCTTTTGATACTCCTTAACGTTCTTTCGGAACAGTAATAAAGGAATTAATCTTATTCAAACAATTGTTTGGGTGAATTAAATGGGTGATGCGAGACCATTAAAGGTTTCTTTTAGTAGTTTTTATTTTCTTTTATGTAAGCGTTTTTCAAACAAAGTATTAGTTCTGTTGTTTACATTTGTTAGTTTAATTAGTTATTTATCTTATTCAAAATAAAATTAAATTTCAACACAAAGAAAAAAAACTGCAATAAAAGAGAAAAATTCCCCGGGCACATTTGGTAGGTTCTAAAAAGTACACATGCATTAAAAATCAGAATCACGTAGCAAAAACTGAGTCAAGCGAACTTTTGCGCTTTGTATTTCAAATAAAAAATATCGTTTAAAAATAGGGAAAAAACAGTTGGAGCTTTTAAAATATTACATGCGAGTGTTTTGTTGTTTTTTACTAATGCAAAATGTCAAATATCCTAATGTTAAAATTAAAATGGTAGCATACATCTCTTCTTTCGCCATTTCATCCTTTTAGAAATAGGATCAGTTTTTTTTTTAAATAGAAAAAATGCAGCAAACAAGAACAAGCAAAAAATAAGTGAGGAGAACATAGGCCATAAAATATTTTAAATACCAAAAAGTACATGTCATTTGATTTATATGCGACGAAATGCAGTTTACTTGCACAAATTATTGTGAAAATAGAAAAATGGGATAGAATACGTTACGAAACTTCATCTTTTAATGTTCAAACAGACTCAGAGAATTTAACTAAAGAAACTTTTAATTCAGAAAATTTATATAGTATAAACAAATTGTGAGATATCTTTTAATTATGCTATTAATCAATTATTAAAGATTTAAACATCTTACGAGTTCAAGATCCTTGCTTGAAATACATTTCACGCCGCTGACCATCGACTAAATACGTTATTAACATTAAAGGAAAAATAGAACATGGAAGCTGACTTTAGCACATGTGTTCGAAGCAGATCTTTAAAAAGCAACTTTTATCGTTTTTATGTACCAAAGAGAAAGAGAGGGAGAGATAACAAACAATTTATCTCACTATAATGAGCCAAAGAAAGAGATAGAAAGTAAGAGAGAGAAAAAATAATTCAACTCGTTATTGTGAGTAAAGAAAGAAAGAGAGAGAGAGCAAATAATTTATTTCGTTATCATGGGCCAAAAAATAAATAGAGAGAGATAACAAATAATTTATCCTGTTATTATGAGCCAGCAAAAGAGGTAGAGACAGAGAACCAATAATTTAATCTCGTTATTATGATCCAAAGAAAGAGAGAGAGAGAGAGAGAACAAATATTTTTTCTTGTTATTATGAAGCAGAGAAAGAGATAGAGAGTGAGAGAACAAATAATTTATGTCATTATTACGAGCCAAAGAAAGAGATAGAGAGAGAGAACAAATAGTTCATCTTTTTATTATGAGTCAAAGAAAGAAATAGAGAGAGAGAGAGCAAAAGTAATTTTTTGTTATGAGCCAGAGAAAGATATAAAGAGAGAGAGAGAGAACAAATAATTTATATTTCTTTATTATGAGCCAACGAAAGAAATGGAGAGAGAGAAAGAATAAATAATTTTTCTTGTTATTATGAGCCAGAGAAAAAGATAGATAGAGAGAGAGAGAACAAATAATTTATCTCGTTATTATGAGCCAAAGAAAGAAATAGAGAGAGAGAGAAAACAATTTATCTCGTTATTATGTACCAAAGAGAGAGAGAGAGAGAGAGAAAGTAAACTGACTCTTGACTATTACTTTTGAAAAAAACATTTTCACTTTCGTTAAAATGCAATAACTATTAGAAACAAAACAATTACAAAACTAGAACGTAGCAAAAACACATAAAGTTACAAAATGGTAAAATTAACTTGCACCAACATAGTTTAATACATTGTAATATTATTTGATGATACTTCATTGTAACAAATTAAATTTGAAATTGGTGAGAATTAAAGAAGAAGCAAAAAACGAAAGTAAAATAAATTAAATAAATAAATGAGCAAAAAAAAAAAAAAAAAAAAAATGATGCAGAAAATATAGAATGATGAAAAATGCATAATAATTAACGATTAAATAATTTTCAGAATGAATTAACTAAAAAATCTTAATTTTCTAGCTCAGTTATTGCTCTTGGCAAAAATTTGATACATGTTCAAACAGTAAAGGATTTCTGAAGGGGACAGAGTTAATAATTACAAAATGTAGCATTATAGTTTTGAAAAGAAAAGAAAAACAATTTAGAAAAGTAATTGTTGTATTTAAATTATATATTTTCAGTTTAAAAAACATTTGGAAAGTTCAGAAACATAGTAACTGTCCTAAAAACTTTGAACAATTTATAATTTAAAATTATAGATTAACAGTTGGGATTAATATTTTTACGGATTTAATATTATTTTATCTGATTAAATGATTCTATGATTTAATATGATTTATGATTAATGAGGATTTATTGTAACTAGTTGTATTTATAAAACTATTAGATTAAAAACTAGGATAGGATAAAATTTGCTATTTTGGGAATGAGTGTAAAACACAGGGAAGTTTTTGAAAATTTTCATCGCATCGTTGGACAAACGAAGTGTTATTCCATCAGATATTTTGGAAAAAGTAGGGAATAGTAACAAGTTTTAATTAAACCCGTTGAATGGTTTTTGAATATGAATTAGTTTTAATGCAGAAGAAGATGATTGGAGTTGAGCATTTGCAAAAATGAAACATATGTATAGAATTCAACAAGGTGTGAGGAGATAAATTTTTGGTGATCGCAGAAAATTTCAGAAATCTTAATGGAAATAATATAAATGACAGGAGGTCAATTTCTGAAATTTAGGTGGCTTTAATCTTCTGTGAATGCTTATTGCACAAATTGAAAAATGCAACGTAGATTATTAGTTATAGAAATATATACAGTTGTGGAAAATACTGTGATTGGAAGATCTAACATTCATAAAATATCTCAACTGTAATGCTACTTTATTTAAACGAAAGCAGATGATTTTAAGATATAAATAAGGTAAGATATCGATTTTTAAATTATAAAGCAGCTACGAAATCAATATAATTTAATTGAAATAATTAATTTAAATTAAATGTTTTTAATGAATACCAAAATAATAAGTCTACGAAGTTTGAAAAATTTTAAATTTTAGTTTGCAATTTGCTTTTTGAATTTATATCACTCGATAGCATTTTTAATTAAAAAAAGTTGAAAAATTAACACTTTCGTTTAGAACAAACAAGCGATATAACAGGAGCAGTATTATATCGAAGTATCCTTTTATCCGGGAAGATGCACAAGTCAATTGATTATATCCGAGGAGTTCAAAGGTAAAGAACCTACCTTCCGCGATGCCATGTTGAGGCCGGTTCGCAGAAGTGATCACAGTGGGGAATGTTTGAATGCCTTTCCAAACGAACGGTCCCGCTTTATATATCTGACAAAAACTCGAACAAAGGCATGGAGAACAGCGATGACGAAATAGAACCCCCTTATTTTTCTTCATTTTTTATTTTTAAAGTAGCACCCTCAGTCCCCGCCTCCGTCAAAATTTTCAGCGCATCCCGCCAACCAATGACAGTCCGCGGGCTTCAGGTTTGTCCAAACTAGGTTAGCAGGACCGTAGGTTAGCACGCTACGGAGAGCTAGCTAACCACACGAGTTTTCGTTGTCTGATGATATTTTGGTTTCCGTTATTATTATTTTTATGTCTTTTTTTTTCTTCCTCTCTCTCTCTCTTCATCCCTTCCTCCTGACTGTGTTAATCTTTCACCTGTTGTATCTCTCCCGTGACGTAAAAATCAGGCTTTCGCATCCTCCCCCCTTCCAATTTTGCTTTCGCTTTTAACAATCAAAAGTTTCCTGATGGGCAACTGGTTTTGCCGTCCAGTCTTCATTTCGGTCGTTTTCTCTCTCTCTCTCTCTCTTTTTTTTTTTTTTTTTTTTTTTTTGTGGTGGTGGTGGATAGCGAGGGAATAGTCTTCTTAACCTCGGGGTTGTGAATGTCATCCGTGAATTACAGGCGCTCGTTAATGCTTTTGTTTTTGTTTTATTTCCTTTTAAAGTTTGGGAAAAAACTACCATTTTATTTCCCTCATTGATCAAGTACCGGGTTTTGCATTGTAGCTTCAGGGTCGATGGAATTTTTTCAAAAATAAATGTATGCATATAGATGGGGTTCTTTGGGATACCTTGAGGAAACCGGAAAGATTGCTTAAAATAAATTCTCTGGATTAATATTTTTGGAAATTTTTCTTTCCAAAAGGTAATTGTGAAAGATACCATTTTAGAGAAAATTCGTGAGCATGACTCTGTTTCTATGTGATTATTTTTAGTTATTTATATCATTTTTGCTCAAAGCAAAATTTTGGAATATTTCGTGTTTTGAAAGGGAAAAATTTAGCGAATACTTTCGGCAGGCAATTATAATATCTTATGTGCATTAAACAAAAAAGTTTTTTTTTTGTTTTTGTTATTAGAAATAGCAGCTTTTATGCTACTCAGACAGTCTAGCAGTCCTTAAAAATATTTTTAACAAAGTGATCATATTTGAAAAGAAATTTCATTAAACTACTATCACAGCCAGAATTTACTTTTGGAGTGGAGGGGGGGGGGGAAGGGGAGATTCATAGCAGACCTTACCTGCACATTAACTGCCATATTATCGCAGGAAATAGTGTTAAAAACAAAAGCTCCCTCCCCTTAGCTGCATCCCTGAGGCATTACTGTTCATTTAAGTTTATTATTGCATTGTGATAGTCACAATAAGTTAGGCAGGATAATTTGCTTGCACACAGTATTGTTCAGTTGAGTATTTGTTAATGCAGTGAAAAAGGGCGAAATTTCTTTTGTAGTCAGTTAGTGGTAGTCAAATGTTGAATATCGTTTCTCATATCCGTTAAAACAAAACATAGTTAAGATTTCTTTAACCCTTAACTGGTGAAGCGGGGTGTCCCACACCCCAGAATTGGGCCTCTTATAATAAAAATTTATGTAGTGTTTTCATGCATTATTTTATATGTATATTAGCGTGTACAAAAGAGTAGTTTTATGACTCTAAATTAAAAAAATCCCGTTGGATGTTTCTAAAATTCTAAAAATTTAGTCATTGTTTTTAATATGCGAAAATATAACGTTTCCCGTATGTGCTGGTGAAAATCCTTAATTGGAATTCCTGAGCATTAAAGGACCTCTGTGCCAAATTTGGTAAATATCCGACGTAAACTGGGGATCTGTATAAGGAACATACACACACACACACACGCACATCGATCATATTTTCCTTTTTTAATTTGCCAAATTTAGTTGAGAATGTTGGGTTACATACACTCCACCTCACCATTTACATCACAAAAAAATCAAATCACCAGTGAAGGGTTAATAGGAAGTTTTTTTTATCCAGCATGGGAAGTGTCTTTATGCACAACTCAATGCGTGTAAAACTTCTAGGACTCAAATAAAACAAACTATTCCCTAAAAAATGTTAAACGTTTTTCTGTGCAGTTGCTTATTTTGGAAGTCATTACTCTGTTTTTTTTTTTTTTTTTTTTTTTTTTTTTTTTTTTTTTTTGGAAGGTTGTAGCATTTTCAGGTACATATAAAAGGTTGGACGAAAAATGTTAGCCGTTAAAAATAAAAAGAACATTAGATCTATTTTTGACAATAAAGAACACAAATCAAACAGCAAAAATAAAATAAAAATATGCAAATCAACCGAAACATTTAAAAAAAATTTGGAATTTACATAAAATAAACAAAGTATGGTGATTTTAATGAGGAAAATAATGATTATACACCAAAAAGAGCGAAAAAATAAATATTAAAGTTAAGAGAAAGCAAGGGATAAAAAGAAAATAAGAGAGAGATGAAGAGAGGAAGAAAAAAAGGTAGACGACAAATTAATGTGTGTCCTTAAGGATTTCATCTAGATTTTTAAAACATTGTTTTTATTTAAAACATTTTTTAAAAACTTTCTATGCTCTGTACTTGATTGTAGCATATTTCTAAAAGTTTAAGACTTGAATGAATTCCAGTGTCCTTTCCGGAAAAAAAAGCAGTAGTAAAGGTGCGAAATTGTGATGTTAAATACAAGATACTGCTTAAAAACATGATACACATTTTAAAAGAAGAAAAACTTTTAAAGCGGACAAGATGGGGAAAATGAATTGCAAATGAACTTGTTGTTTGAACAACACGTTGCAAATGAATTTATTTAAATATCTTGTATGTAAAAAATTCTTTAGATCTTATTTAAAGAGCAATTCTTCATAATTACCGTATTTAAGAGCTCATTCAATATCAATGAATAAAAACAAAGCTTGAATATTCACATCAAACAATGCAAAACTCAATGATCCGAAGAAAAAAAAAACAATTTAATGGAGGCATACTGTGAGCCCTTCTTTTTGTACACTAAATTTATATTCTAAAAAGAACGAGCTGATGTGTGCATCACATGACTTCCTTTTACTCCAATTTAATGTCATTTACCCATTATTGGATATTTTAATGTGATTCAATTGTTTACTCTCTAAATGTCACCAACAATGGCCAAATTAAAACCAAATTTAAAAAAAAAAAATTGCCAAATTTGTCGGCAGGCTGGCGACAAATCTTGGCGACCAAAAAAGGTGATATATCGCCAATTGTCCGACAAATTATAACACCACTTGAGTTTACATCAAATTAACAATGATTTGCCCCAAAAAGGGGCAAAAGACCCCCTTAGGAACATCCGAATGCAACCAAAAGAGAAGGTGCACAACTAGGTCCCACTAGGAGTCTACGTACCAAATTTCAACTTTCTAGGACATACCGTTTTTGAGTTATGCGAGATACATACACACATACGCACATACATACGTACATACAGACGTCACGAGAAAATTCGTAGTAACTCAGGGGTCGTCAAAATGGATATTTCGGGTGTCTGTAGGTTCCTAGGCATTTTTCCACGTGTGGTCGGGTCGAAAAAAAACTCAACATTCATTCGGGGGTGAGAAAAATGGAAATTAAGGCCGATTTTTGAGTGAAATTTTTTTCGCGAATACAATACTTCCTTTTTTATAAAAGGAAGTAAAAAGAGGAAAAGAAAGAAGCGGACGAAATAAAAAAAAAGTATTTTTACCTGCAGTGTTGTCCGTCGCAATAGGTTTTTTGTGGCCCCTTTTGCCAGTCAATAAACTATATAAAACAATTATCATGCAGATTTTTGAATCTTCTTTAGGGCCCCTATGGTCATAAGGACCTCTCGCACTTGCGGCAGGGTAAATCCGCCGTTGTTTACAAGCAGAATATTTACTGCCAGAGGCGCGATTTTTGAAAATAATTTTTCAAGCAATGGCTCATCTCTATCGCTTATAAAATAATATTAAATCATAATTATAAAATAACATTGAATCATAAATCAAATTATGTAATTAAAAGGCGTTAAAAATACTACGGTAAAGTAAAATAAATAGCAATCTTGATTGCTTAAAAGAAGACAATATATAATTAAGTAAAAAAAACAATATAAATAAGATGCTTACAGTCCTTTAAAGTAACTTAAATTAATTATTCTTAGGCGTTGTGGTGAGTTCCGTAACTGAAACCCCAATGGATGAGTTTTAGGGCTATAAGTCCTTACTACTTCATCCGGCAGTCGCATATAAACGCACATAATCTACACAAAATTTCTTTTACTCGTGCACACGTTTCCTTTTTATTAGTAACTTACGGTACCCGCACGGCTTTGCTCGTAGTAGAAAATTAAAAGGTCATTTGGTTCGGTTGTATATTTACAAATAACTGCATGATGAATTTATCGCCAATTAACTATGTTTATTTGCTCGCATATGGTAGTTTACATATCCACGTTATGGTAATTTATTCGTCCACGATATGATAATTTGCACGGTAAAATGGTCTTAAAATTGAAATAGAAAAAGAACGAAATCGAATTTTCGAAAAATCGCTTTTAGGTGCTCACCCCTATGCTACGAACTAATTTTGTGTTAATTTTCATGAAAATCGACAGAACGGTCCAGACGCTATGCGCGTAACAGACATTCAGACATCCAGAAACACAGACTTCCAGCTTTATTATTAGTAAAGAAAAGCAGTTACTCTTGGTTTGCTTTTTGAGACTGATACGAAATGGGAATTTAACATGTAGTTAACGTTTTTCACCTCTGATGCTACAAAGAAGGGGGTTTTGAGTTTGACGTGTTTGTGTATCTGCCAGTGGCATCGTAGCTCCTGAATGGATGACTCGATCTTATTTTTTTTTTGTTCGAAGGGTGAATTGTTTGATAGTGTTCTTAGCTTGAGCTCATCTTTTTATCACTATAATTAGTGAAGATATTATTGAAAACAGCGAAAATTAGCATTTTTCACAATTTTGTTAGTGAAAACTTGCTCCCTCACTTTAAATATAGGTACCAATCAATTGAAAAATTTTTCTGCGTACGATGGGAGCTCGATTGAAACTTCTGAATACCATAGGACTCGAACTATAATCTATTTAGGAAATTTTAAATTATAGAATTTTCAATTTTCTTTCTTGATTTTGACTTGACGTTCCATTTTTTTTTTTTTTTTTTTTTTGATATTTCTTTTGTTTAACGATTTTCCATGATTTCTTGTAAAAAATTTAATTTACTTAAACTGTATATGTATTCTGTCCCCTCGCAAGGTTCACGGCTCACCTAAATACGAGCTGCGGTAGTTGAAGTCGAAGTTTTTTTCTTTTAATTTTTAAGGGACTCATCATAACGTTATAGTTTATTTGAATTGCGTGATCTATTTGAGTATTCTTATGTCATGAATGACACCTATACTGTCCGATTTGATTTACAGGAAAGAAGAGGGTCACGTGCCTCACGTTATTCTTTTATCAACTTAAGTGTTTCTTATCTTGAAAAGACCGAAGGTTTAATATCTAATCAAGCTTTTATTGAATAAGGCAAGGATACTTAGTGGTACACGTGCTTTTACTTGATTCAGTATAAAATAAAACATGTGTAACAATAACAATGCTTCACATATGGGTCAAACTTCTTTTGTGGCGCCAAAAATGCTTCAAATGTCATACTAAAAAGGTGAAAATCTTCCTTAATTTTGAAAATTTTACCAGTACTATGGGAACATCGGCGCCCATATGTGTAATTTTAGAGGAGGCTAAGAAAAATTGTATGTTTGAAGGCTTTAATTTAAAGAAAAAGAATTTTTTACTTTATTCTCATTCTCATGTTTGTTAAGTAAAAATAATAAAAGAAATTTTTGCTCAAAGAAAGAATGCCCAAAATTTTGTGTCTCAGTTAATCCAAAAGAAAGGAAAGTATCTGAGCTTGAAACATTGAAATTCCGTTTCTCTTTACCCCTACATAAATGTTTTATTAACTTGTATACATAAAAGTTGCTGAAGATATAGTTGATGTTAATGTTGTTTTTAACATTATTACCCGAAGATAATACCTTGGATTCGAAGAATTAACTTGCTACTTCGTTAGTAGAAAATTTAGTAAACAATGGGTAACTTGTTTAAAAACAAAACAAAATTAATGCTATGATGTGCTGTGCTTAATGCGCCCCTAATAAATAACAAAAACCCAAAAAACGTATCTTAAAACATAATAACATTTAGGAGATGATTTTCAAAATATTTCGAATTTATTTTTAAATTACTAAAATCGCTAACAAACGCCAACAAAACTATTGTTGTTGTTTTTAATCTCCCTTTGGTCTGACGGAGTCAGAACAAATCGATGAAGCCGTTGACCCTTATGAAATCTGACACTAGCAGTGTACTGTCGAATATGTCGTTCCAGTCCAATCCCAGGCAGCTCAAGATATGCCTTGGTGATGCCTGGTTTTGTTGGCATTTAGGGCAGATGGGGAACCTCTTGGCGCTTCCAGAGAAAGTGAGACTTTTCAGATGTCCACTGGCGAGGCGAGACAGAAGGGTGTTAGTCTGCCTGTCACAGGGAAGGGCAAGAGATTGTCCTGGCCTTTTGCCTTTGTACCAATTGTGAGATGGAGGTATTAACTATTTTTTTTATTATTGGCTTTTTGCTTTTAGAACAGTTCGAGATAGGTGAGCTCCGAGGTGAAAGGTGTTGGATGGACAAGACTCTCTTCGGCAAGAGTATCTGCCAGCTCGTTACCATAGATATCGTCATGGGAAGGGATCCATTGAAAGTGGACCTTATGCTGAAGGGCTATGAGCTTTACTTTACGTAGGATTGATAGGCTAGTTTTGTCTTCTATGAGGGACCAGTTTCTGAGGTGTTGAATTGAACTTTTACTGTCAGAAAGTATCCAAAGATCTCCGAAGTTATTTTCGCACATAATTTTCTCCAGTCCTATGTGAATAGCAATTAATTCACTTCGGAAAACTGAACAAAAATCTGGATTTCGTTGCATTAGGAAGAACTTCTCTTGAGGAGTTTTAATGTAAGTTCCACTACCTGCCTAAAAATTCATTTTGCTGCCATCTGAATATATTGTAATATCATTTGGAGAGATTTTATTGATGACTTACAAAACTATTAAATCCCATATATAGTAAAGTGGTTCAGCTTTTATAATCCGGTTTCATTTCTTGCCTAAACCTGCTTATTCAAAAGATATTGACAATTGAAGCCCAGTAAACATGCTTACATTTTTCAGTTTCACTTTTTATTGCAAACTCTTTCAATTAAATCCCTCGGAGAATCAGTTTAATAACAATAGGAATGTTTTTGACAATTGATTCATCAATTCTGATCCTTTGATTTCAAATTAGTGAACGAAGACTTACAATTTGGTACACGATATGCCACAAGAAGTGAAGAATTTGCTTGAAGATAGCGTAATGCAAACTGTGTAAACTAATGGTTCATATTTCTATGTAGTTTGTTTGTAATTGTTAATTATTTATTTTACTTTGCATTACTTAGTATTTTGTTGTTTTTACAGTTTAAACAATAAAATATGATCAAATTATCCAAATGATATTATGATCTTCTGTCCAAAAGTATTGCACGCATGGAGGAATCTATCTTTTTTTTTCAAGATAAGTCACCAAAAATAGTGCTTTTGAAATTGAGTTTTTTTTAAATACAAATCTGTACCTAAGAGCTAGACTAACGTATGTCACATTATTGCTACTTTGCAGGAGAGTGTAAAAACTTTCGTCTGGTGCATATAAAGGATGGGACTGGTAAATTATTATAAAAATTTTTTTGCTTTTGTTTTTATGGAATTGCGCTGTGATGGCTCCAGGGGCGTGCATAGAGGGAGGGGGGAGGGAGAAGGGACACCTGTTGTCTCGGTACCGAGCCTGAAGGGAACCCGATATTTCTAAAACTAGGGATGAAATGTAGGGGTAAACAATATGGAGGGGGCCCAAAAAAAGTCATTTGTGACGGACCCCAAAATTTCTGGGCACGCTCCTGAATAACACTATTCGGAATAAGATTCTACGTATGAAGCAGTAATAACTTAAAAATTGCCATTTTTGAACTTACGTTTGTATGCCTCTGAGGTACAGAAATGTAGAATTTCAGTTTGAGGAAACAATATAAATGTAATTTGGCATCATGAAATGACAAAAAAAAAAAGGTGAAAAACCTGGTGGATTCCATGCCCCTAAAAGAGCAACTGTAACCAAAAGAGAGGTGGCCCAAAAACACTTTTTTTTTTCGTTCAGGTGCTTTTACTTATTTTTTCTGTTCAGACTAACTTGAACTCGGTTTTTCATTTCATTTGATGAGGAGGGAGCTGAAATAGATTCCAATTTCTAATAATCTGAAATTTTTTTTTTACATTATATTCTTATGAATGTAAATAATTACTCGAGTTCAGTAATTTAATCCTACCTTGTCTTTAAACTGACTAAACATTTCGATTGAAAAAATTTTACTTTGATCCCTCTCAATAGAGATTTGTTTATAGAATGCGGAAATATTTATTTTTTAAGTGTACGTTTATAACTTATGGAGTTATTGAGTCACAAACTGGCAGCAATGAACTCTGAAAATTTAGGCTTATCGTAAGCATCAACTTCTAATTTCAATAACAAAGCAACAACATTCTATGACGTTTTTAAATTTTCATATTTTGCATTTACTCATAGATATGCATGGTTTACCTAAATAAAATTTTTCATTAAAATCTGTGATATGACAGCCACAGCTGATTTGCTCATTTCGCATGGAATAACCCAACTATTAAATCCCATATATTGTAGAGTGGTTCAGCTTTTATAGTCCGGCTTTTTTAGTCCAGACAGCCTTAACTTGGAGTGCATTTTAATGTGCAAAAAAGTCTTAGTGTCCTTTGCATGACTTGCTACACTTGTCTGTTGTCTTTTTAGTTTTTCTTACATTTTGAAAACCGTTGCTTTTAAAACAATTTGCTATGATCCGAATATACCTTCTTCCGAAAACAGCGAGATAGAATAATTGGATACCACGTGACGAGGGAGGAGTCAAGTACCTTCTTGTGCAAAACGGACAATATCTGTTTGTGTGATGTCCGTGTTCTGTTAAATAAATAATGTTCTGTTTCTAGACCACTGCCTCTGCATCCTTATTTTAGGATTTCCAACATGAGAGAAAAATTGTTTGAAAATTCTAAATACATAAAAAGGCTCAGAAAATTGAGTTAACCTGAGAGCGAAATCTTAAGCATGTTTGTTACTGCTGCCGTTATCCGACTAAGCGGAAGATTCGTAAGAAAGTTGGTTGGATACACGCAAAACTAAACACAAAATGCTCACTTTTTTTTTGAATAATTTGAATGGCGCGAAAGATTATTTTTAGCTTTTCTTTAACTTGCAAACAAATTTACTGCATTTATTTATAAAAATGTTTAAGCAATTTGACATCTCGTTTTGGGTTTTTCTACTTTCCGAAACAGGTTAATTTTTTCCATTGAAGAATAGCCTGCTACGTCAAACTTGTTTAACAGCAATTCGAAAGTCGAAAATAGGCTTCTATTCCAAGAAATTTAGTTTGAAATTTTATTTGAATATGTTCTAAGCAATACTTTTATTCATCAATATGATAATTTTGAGTTTTACACGGCATCCCAAGCTGAGAGAAACTGTTTTTACACTACAGTACCGAAATTCTTTTAAACCGAAAGCAATACTGCCGTAGGCAGTTAAACGGCAGTATCCACAGAAATGAGTTTTCGAGATATTTGGAGACATATGTGTTGAATTCAATACCAAGAATAGGGAAATGTTGGAATTCGACTCTTTTCTGGAGCTTTTTTTCAAAGGAGCTTTTTTTTTTAGATAAGCAAGTATGTACAATAAAGCTAACGTACAATTGATGGCAAAAAAAAAAAAAAAAAAATGCAGTTACTGACCTTTACCTGCCCACGGCAGAATAATTTTGCATGCTTATTGCACATTGTGAATATTTTTGTTTCGAAGTTTATTTCATGTATTGTTAAAAATATTCAGAATAAAGTTACAATATATCTGTAGAGGTATGAAAAAAATCTCTCTATCTCTCTCCAACAGTAAAATGGTGCAAACTGTTTGCAATAAAATGTTTATTAATGTAGTATGTATTTTTATTTAAAAAAGTTGAACTTGTACTATTTAAAACAAGGGAGTTCAGGATAATATATCGTTCACTGGCAACAATAGTGACCAGGAGTACCCTCCAGTAGGAGGTCATAAGAGGTCACTGTAAGCTCCCAAAAAGATCCTTTATGGCAAATTTTGTCTAACGATTCGGCAAAAATATCATTATTCGTCAAAAATTGGAGTTCTATTCGGCAAAAGTATCATCATTGGGCAAAATTTGGAGTTATATCAGTTTTGAGACACATCTTAAAAAATTCATAACTTGAGGGAGAAAAAAAAATCACGTGTTAGCAGACTTTGACGAGCTGGCGTGCGGTACCCTTTTTGTTTAAAATAATATTTCAAAACATTAATTGAAACTGAAATATTAAAGATGTGAAGTTTCGTATCTTTAAAATTCGCAATTAATAACCAGGAAATATAAAAGGTATTCATTTTATCTGCTAGGTCAAATGCCGGAACTTGCTTACACTTCACATTTTTCGATGACATGTTTACTAATATTTGAAACAATTCACCCATACCACAATTGATAAAGCTTCTAAACGAGCATTTTCTTGAATCAACACCGCCTCCTACGCATAATAAGGAACCAACGGGGGACGAATGTTTCTACAAATTGAGGTCTAACTTTCTCAATTCCATACATTAATTAAAATTCAGCCTCGTTTGTTCTAAAGTGCATTTTCGGTTTAATTGCATGATCCAGAAGTATATGTAAGCGCTTAAAGTTGTTGCAATTATATAACCTTAGGTGTTTAGTGTTATGAATGAATAATGCTTTATTTGATTATCGGAAACATAAATGAAGAAATGCAAAGTAAAATTCTTGTACCCCATTATTATATATATTTTTTTCTTTCATTCTTTTTTCTTACTTTGCATAACTAATGTCATTCATTCTATGACGTTTTTTAATCAACCCAATTCCTGGCGGGTCATAAACATTTCCTTTGAAGACAATGTCTTAAAGAAGTATGTACACAAAAAGTACTGGCGCTGACTAATTGAAATGCTTCTGAAAAGTTTTTTTAGCTGTAGGGGAGTCCGCGACTTGTATGCGAAGTGGTTAGTATACAAATGTAGGACTCTTTTTTTTTGTTTTTAGTAAGTAAATTTATATATGGGTAATTCTCACAGAAAAGGTACAAATAGGCAAAAAAAAAAAAAAAAAAAAATTCTTTTAACAAAACTAAGTAAAAAAATAACAAAAATTGCATAAATGTTTTTGTTTGTTTATAAATTATGTCCCTATAGTAGTGGTTAAGTTTTCTATTTTATTTTTAAAAAGATTTCAAATATTTTAAATCCCACCTCGTCCACGGAGGGGATACAATAGTCAACGGAGGATATTTTTTACGTAAGAAAGTGTCAATAAAGATTGTTATGAAAGTAAACATGCGTTTTAAAGCTATATGAACTATTATGTTACTCTTACTTAACATTAACAAATTAAAATGTGGAGGCTTTTGAAATAAAGACTCAGGACCTCGCTCTGTATGAATATCTTATTTTATTGAAAAAAAATCAACATTCTAGCATTTGTAACAAAATCAATAAAGTGCAACCTAATTTAGTTGGAAAAGAAAATATCGAAAGTATGTTCTTAGTTTCATTGATGAGTAAAAAAAAAAAAACCTAATAAATCAAAAGATTTTTTTTTAATTCAAAAAAAAAAATTCTTTTTTTTTTGAAGAACTTGCCAAAGGCCGATTTAACAAGCTTCGCGGGCCGCCTCTGGCCCGCAGGTTATAGGTTGTGTATCCCTGCAGTACAACAACATAATCATTGATTTTTGGTTTGCTTCTCATCCTTTCCTGATGAATTAATCCCAAATGGTAATGTTTACATTGATCACCACAAATTAGACAGGTGAGGTATCTTGCTTCCATATTTATTTGGTCTTTTTTAAATACAAGTTCATGAATTTTTATTGTTCCTGGAAACGGTGAAATATGCTTTGGAATTTGTTTATCTACATCACTTATAAAACTTTCTTCAACATTTTTTATTATTACATTCTTACAGTTTTTTTGAAGTACCGAAACTAAAGTTTCACAGTCTGGGATATCTGTTTTCTGGGCAACTAAATTGTCAGCTGTTCTTTTTATTGCTGCTCCAACTCCATCTGGAGCACCTTTTCCGTGAGAGCTTTCACTATAGTGCCAGTGAATTTCCTCCACAATAAACAGACAGGATAAATATCCACCTATTAACTGAAACATTGTTTTGTTTTTGTACTGAGCACAGGGACCATAACTGAGAAAATTAATTTTTTTTAAATCAGGTATAAGAGACTTTAAATTATCTTTGAGTGAAAGCAAATGAGCAGTAACAGCTGATGCATCATGCCTATTACATGCACTGATTGTTCCATATGAAATAGGACTTTCTTTAATATCTTTTTGATAATATACAACACAAGTATGTATAGTTAGTTACCTGTGGCTCTGAACCACCAAAGTGGGCTGCTTGAATTTCTCTGTGAAACTTACATGTGTAATTTTCGGAAAAATCAATATGCATTAGGATTTCATTCCTTTTCAAATTTGTTTTTATATCTGAAATCATTTGATATTGGTGTACAATGTTAGATGTATGATTAAAAAATTTGATGATATCAGAAAAAAATAATTTCAGAAATTCTTTTTTTGTGCTCTCAATATCCACTTTCATGGTTCTATGGCAAATTTTTGTTTCACCTTTTATCTTCATAGTAACTTTTTTGTTAACCCATTTTGGAAGTAGCACAGGTTCATCTTGAAAGTCATTAATTTTAATTTCTTTTAATTTGCAGGCATCACATTTACGATTTAGGCAAAGTTCTCTCTGAGGATCACAACATGTTGCTTTAAGAACTTGAGATATATTTTTTTCATTTATAATAACAAGACTATGTAGTAGAATGCTTTTGTTTTTTTTTTCTTTTCTTCTTGTAATTGTTTCTTTTTTCCCTGGGCACAAGCGACTTGCTTTGTCAGATTCTAGAAATTTCTGAACATTTAGCTGTGTTCCTTAGCTTTTATTAAAAGCTTTATGTTTTCGTGAACTTTGCATAAACATGTCTCCCGATCGGAAACTTTTGCAAATAAGATCCAAAAAGGTCGGAGACGACAAAAAGTTTGATAACTAAGAGTTTGATGTTGTGCGCATTCCTTTATAAACATTTTATGCAAATTGTACATTGTATCATTTAAATAACGCTTTTGTTTTTTTTTCTTTTCTTCTTGTATTGTTTCTTTTTTCCGTGGGCACAAGCGACTTGCTTTGTCAGATTCTAGAAATTTCTGAACATTTAGCTGTGTTTCTTCTGTGAAATCTCCTTTTGACACAGTTTTGTAAGTTTTATTACCATAATTGCTAAGCATTTTGATTGAGGTTATTTTTTTTACCTTATTGAGTAGTCGATACTTTTTCATAATTTTACCAGACAAAACTTGTAGCATTGTCGTTTTCACTTTGTGAGATTTTTGGCTTTTAAAGTTAGTTTGTATTTGTCTGCCAATAGCTTCAGCAAACAATAATTTTCCAAACACATTGGATTTGCTTTTTCTATCTTTACTATTCAATTCTCTTCGAACTTTTTCTCGTGGTGATTCATTTTTCTTTTCTTCACTTTTCTGAGATCTGCTGAATCTTTTTTTATATTTTTCAAGTCTAGTATTTAATTTTTTGTTTTTCTCTTCTAATTCCTCTATCTTCTTCTTTAGTTTATAACGGTTTTTTCTTATTGTTTTTTTTCTTCTCAAAATTCTAGAATTCTTGTTTTCCTTGGCACTGTTACTATTATCCAATTGAGAAGAGGTGCTTGGAGGTGTATCTATAATTAATTCTTCAGTTCCTTCCAACTTTCTTTGTTTACGATATTTCCTTGCTTTTTCTTTCCAAAGTTTTCTTATTTTTCTTTTCTCACGTTCATCCATTTCTTGAACACATTTAATTTTTTCACTAGCCTTTCTTTGGTAGTAACGTTCTCTCTCTTTTTTCTTACTTTCTTCAAACATAAGAGGATTTTTTTTAATTTCTGCCTAGCACGTCTCATGCTAAGTTTCATTTGTTCCCTCCTCTTTTGAATTTGAACGTCTGACTTCTTTTTACTTTTTGGTTTTGCCATTTTTTTCTACTATTAAAAGAAAATATATATATATATATATATATATATATATATATATATATATATATATATATATATATATATATATATATATATATATATATATATATTATATATAAACATTACAGAAATCATTTAACAGAAAAACTGACAAAATGAACTACTTTAAGAGTCGAATTTAATTTCTTTTCTATAAAAAATACAAAACAAAATTGCCCTATATTTTAAAGTCAGACCAAACAACGTAAGTAGAAGCACAAATTTGTAAATTACAGCAGACACGTGATTCGGCGTTACAGGGAACGCCTTTTTCAATGCAAAAATAATGAGCTTATGGATGAAAAGACATCCGACAAAAGCGTCACGTGTGAATCACGTGTCTGCTGTAATTTACAAATTTGTGCTTCTACTTACGTTGTTTGGTCTGACTTTACTATTCAGCACAAAGGTATTTATTTATCCTATATTTTGTTTAGCAAACTGAAATGTATTATGATTTTTTCTAAGGCTTTGTCTCTTCGGTGGACCACGTCATCTCCTCCGTGCCACGTCCACGGAGGGGAAGTCCACGGAGGAGACAAAAGTAAGCTTTAGAATTTTTCAGAAATTTGATTTTAAAGTTAAAAAAAAAATGGAATGCTTCTTTTTATCAAATATACTACTTTTGCTATCTAAAAATGATGTTTCAAATACAAAACAGTTTTATTTTACCTTTTGTATGATGACCACGGAGAATACACTAAGAACTTTGCCAAACCAGATTTAGACACAACAATCCAACACGTATACAAGAGAACTAAAGTTGATCACTAGAAAACAAAATGGCTAAGTATCCTGCCATTTACCTTATATGGACTTGACTTTTGCTGCCCTCTATTATGTATTTATTAAGTTATTTTAAGTATCCACGGAGGGAGACTTCAATGTTAGGGACAAAGTTTATGAGTCATTTTCTTTATAAATACAATTTATTTTTTAAAACATTTTATTTTAAAAACATCTTAGAACTCTTAGCTAGTTAATACAATCAAAGATATTTAAAACCAATTTAAACAGTTTGAGACCAATTACAAATTGCTTTGTCTCACAGGACGTCCACGGAGGGGATTTTAAAGCTACATTTATTAAAAAATAAAACTGAAATATTAAATTTATTTCATTGTCATGCATAAAATTAATTAGTTCAAAACTTAACTAAAACATATGAAAAAAATATTAAGGAATATACTGAAGTCTTTATTATTTATTACTAAGGGACTGTAAAAGTCACCTTTTTGGAGAATGACCCATATACGTGTTATTTTCTTCTACGACCAATAATAATTTACGGAATTTATGAAACTTTTTAAGTAGTAGTCCATGTTTCATCGCAACAAATGTAGTCTTATTCGGATTGTTTTTATGAAGCCATTCTCAAACTAGTGTACCTTGAAAATACACCGCCAGGTCAGTCAATTCCAGCCGAGGACTGCAGTTTCGTGTTTATTAGCACTCATCAGCCCGGCATAGGACTAACTGAGCTGGAGGTGGAAAACCTCTTAAAGAAGCCAAGAGTGCCAAACAAACTGGCAGCTAACATAGAATTAGCATTGACCAGACGAGTGACCGAAAACAATGGTTCGGTTCAACTCGAGTCCTCGTCTGGAATTGACTGAGCTGACGGTGTATTTTCATGTATTTCTGCCTTAGCCCTTGCTTTAGGGCGGTAACGTACTGAATAGTGTATCTTGATTTCAAAATGGCAAGTTGTGGATTTTATTTATATTTTATGGGGGGGGGGGGAGAAGGGGTAAATGTGTGAATTTACATACTTACTCCATGCTACATTTTCTGTCAAAGCGGTTAGTACTTGAAGCATTTTTTATAACACATGTTAATTTAATGAAATGATTGCTTAATTAGTACAATGCTTAAGCTTATCAATTTCTAACTGTACTATCCTACATACGGGCCTACAGCCTACGTACGCGCTGTCGTTTCACTAAATGGGAAACTTAAAAGAAAAACCGACATTAAGAAAACGCAACCAGATGTAATGCAGCATTCAGCATTACCTCTAATCCTTTTACTTGATCCCCATCTGTTAATAAAAGGGATCGATTACTGTTAGGCAAATAGGATAAAAAATAAAATTCAAAAAGTTCATTAACATGTCCCGGCCTACTCCATCTATTGTATTAAAAGATTATTTAAAACTTTATTTGATGTAGTGAAAATCGCTCAGTATTAGTTAATCAATTTTTACTTTCTTCCATATCTAATATATAGAAAAAAAGTATTGGATTTGTGCTAATTTTCGAATTTTGAAGGATTCAAACGATTTGAGATTTGCTGAGTTCATTTCGACCATTTTTAGCCTACTTTCCCAGTAAAAGTCAGAGAAAAAAGAAAAAAGCATGAAAGAAGGCTTAATGCATCTTAAAAATATCCCGAAAAACAAAAAAAAGTCAAAAATAAATAAAATAGTTAGATAAATATTGAAAAATTAAAAATTGGAAAGTAGGGTATTGAGATGGGGAAAAATGTCAGTCGGTCTGTCGGTTGTCTGTCTGTCCCCTCCTAATATATAACGTTTGAATGAATAGTCCGATTCGAACAATTTTTTTTTTTTTTTTTTTTTGTTAGAAAGATCTCGGCGAGGACATCTCATTCCCATAGTTCGTTTTTTGATTTGAATTATTTTTTGTTCAATTTTGAACAGTTCAAAAAAACTTAAAATTAGCGCCTACGGGGAAATTCATGGCAATTCCGAACTGTGAGGCGAATTTGCTTCAAACAAACTTTGTAGGAAAAAGCTTTTGATGATAAACTTGTGTATAAAATATCTTTTTGATTTGACTAATTTTCCGTTCAATTTTGAACAGTTCAAATCCCTTAATATTAGCGCGTACGGGGAAACTGAAAGTCAATGTAGATTCCGTACTTGAAGGCGGATTTACTTCTAACAAATTTTGTTGGAAATAGCTCTTGACGCCAAACTCCAGACTTCGACTCCGAGAATTTAGGGGCACTTGACTCCGACTCCGACTCTTGTGCCCGACAACTAATCGAACTCCGACTCCCCGACTTCGACTCTGACTTCGTAGTTTTGGCAAAAATTTATATACGGAGGACAAGTGACTGACTCCGATTCTTAGATATTCGACTCCGACTCCTTTACCCCAAAATGAGATTGACTCCGACTCCGACTCCGCAGCTATGGTTTTGACTGTGAAACAATTATTGGTGATCTGACTTATTTTTATTTTTACGCTAAAGTTTTAATTTAGGTATTCAGTTTTCGGCGAATAAACTCGAAGTCATTTATGTTTCTACATAAAGATATGCGCAGACGATTTTTTTTTTTTTTTGACAATGAAAGTTATTTTTTTAAGTTGACATTTTATTGTTTTTATTTATTTTGGTAAGTGCATTAATGCATTTAAAAAATTGTTTTTGGCAACAGGGGAAAAAGAAAAGATTTTTTTTTTTTTGATATGATGTATTTATTTTAATGAGCTTATTAATTTTAATTATTATTTTTTCGTTTTGAAAGCTGTTAAAGATTTTTTTAATGGAAAAAGTGTATTAGCTGCTTTGTTTAAAAGTTGCTGCTATTTTATTTGTTAATCCTTTTTTTTTTTTTACGCATCTAATATTTTTTAGATGAATGAGGAATATTTTATTCCTAGAAATCAGCTTAAAGTATTTTTAAAATATGTTTGAAAACATTTGCGATTTTAGCTATTTTTGAGAATATTGATCAGATACTAGAAAGTAGTATGGATATACGGGAAAGTAGGCTCGTCTAATTCTAGACAGAACTTCTTGTTGGAAAATGTCCGTGTGTGTGTGTGTGTGTGTTTGATCGGTTTTTTGTGGTCGCTCTACAGTAAAACCTACCGCATGAAATCGAACGAAATTTGGTACACATATAAACCACTATGTGAACTTGTGCCCAAATTGGCGCGAATTCCTCCTAGGGGGTGGAGCAATGGAATGTTTCTTAATTTATGCGTGCCTGCTATTGCGCAGAAAGTAACACAAGAATCAAACAAAATTTGGTGCATATGTTACCCTTAACATGTACAGGTACTAATTCAGTTTCGGTGTCAATAGCTCAAATGAGGGCAGAGAGACAGAATGTTTTTTGTCGTCAATTGTGACTGCTATATCTCAAGAAATAATGAACGGAATCAAACAAAAATTTATTTGATTCCGTTTATTAGCCCTTAGCGGGTATAAGAGCTGAATCTTTGGCGTCAATAGTTGAAAAGGGGGTGGCGCAATCGAACGTTCTTTCTTTTTCATTGCGAGCGCCGTATCTCAAGAAGAAATGCTAAGTTCTGGATAAAATTTCGAAGAAATGTGCACGTATTTGTAACAAGGTGTTGATTCAATTTTGACGCCAATTGCTCCTAGAGGGGCTGTTTTTTTTTCTTTTGAGTAAATACAAATGCGACAATAAGAAAAATAAATCGTAATAGACTGTCGTCTGCGTATTTCACGTGATTTTAATTGTTAGAAAATAATCGGAAATATTATCTCAATGATTTAAAAATTTTAACTGTTGCCATCTT